>NC_092641.1:29306507-29373647 GCF_039555335.1 Amphiura filiformis
CCCTTTTTTAGGGATCGCCAGGGGTGTCGCTACCCCAAACCACCCCCATGGCGACGGCCCTGCTGAAGACTTTGGCATTTCTCAACATTGCATTCTCAACTTAAATAAATAAAACAAACGCTGGATGGGATCTTTTAGAGAGAAAACTCACATTAGGAAGATGTTTTAAAATTCCAACCCATACACGCGGATCATTTTTGGGGCGCCCGCTACGGCGGCGGCCCATTATTTGGCTTGACTTTGCAAACAGCTTCTAATTTCGGTCTTGCTAGATTTACTTCGTAACTGTTTTGCTTAAAAGTATGCCCAGCTTAGAAGTATGCTTGGATTTTATTTTATTATTGTTTTCTGATATGCACGGGATAAAATGTTGTGCGTATATTCTTTGTTTAAAATACAAAATTAATGGACTTATAAATACACCAAATAAACCGTGACCTTTGTATGGTCAGGTATGGTTTAAACCAGTTTACCGCCTCTTAGAACCCGATAGACGGTGACATTTGACCATTCTTATTATGTATGTTTTGAACATGTTTGCACATGAACTAGTTGTTTACAGTGTGAAGAATCTATACAACATGCTCATCTATCAGGGCACAGTTCTTTAACCCCAATACATTTGTGCGTTCATTGAATGACCTTTGAAAATGTGAGTACAAAAACTCATACTCTGCAACTTAAGGTCAAATTTTGCACTATGATTGTTTAATTGAGGTTATTGATAATATGCCACTGGAATGAGGCCATTGTGGTCCATAGTAATTGCAGTAGCAACAGGGCCGTGACCTTTGCACACCTAATCCTTAAACCAAACAAAAGAACCACTGACCAATCATGAAATCACTAATTGGTTTATGTGCTTGACTGCTAACTGATTGTGACCAAAGATATTAGAACACAGCTAACAGCTCAGTATCTTTGTGGTGACTATCTCTGATAAAAAACCATTAATTAACGAATTTCAATTCTGGTCAGCAGAGAAAGGAAAACATTCGAAAGACATGACTGTGTTGAAGGTCAGAAGTGTATTTGCAACCAGAGTTGCCAACCCCGCGATATGGTAGCCCAATTAGGCGACTTTTGACTCGTGGTTCACCGTTGTTGGGCAGTTTAAAGCAATAATGTACGATTTAGGCCTACGTCATTTTGTTAGTGTTTACCCAAAATGCTGAATGAAATAATATTTATTGTAATATGCCTAACTGCTGGGAAGGGTTCCTAGCAAGGTAAAGTGAAAGAACCCCCAATGGCTATTTTGTCCGTTTAAAATAGAGTTCTATGGCCGATTTAAAGTAATAATTATGACGTAATTTTGTTATTTATTAATTATTTTTTAGCAGAATAACATAAAAATGGGCTGTGCCCGTTTCATGAAGAATAACGATCGATCTTACCCTTGATTTAACAGGCCTGTCAATTTCTTAGAATTGTTTGATATGAAAGGAGGGTATGTTTTTGTTGTATTAGTTTAAGTATTTCCTAGCCTCTCTTAGCCACAGGGTTGGCTACAAAAGACACAAAGTATACCTTAGGATAAACTGGCATGAGTGCGCCGACCCCAGGTTTTCAACATTTCAGGATTGTTTCTGGACGGAGGTCGGGTGAAACACGAAATTACGTTTACATGACTTTGTCGAAATTCGTCGTGTGACAAGAATGATGGTATAGATGACTAGGGGGGGGAGCTTACTTATTTGTGTCTTCTATACTATCCATCATATACCCTAGGCCCTGCATAACGAAATTCAACAATATTCAATATCCAAAGCAATATCCTCACTACAATAGGCCCCCAAAACAGAACTCCCACCCCACATAATCGCAAATTGACACGAAAGCTTCATTCCATGAAGCATTTCTCTCGTATTTGATCATCATATCCCGTCCAGCTCACATTGGGCGCCCCATTCCTTTTTTAAAGGAATTTTTATTAATAACTAGTATGGCCCTATAGGTATTAGCTGCATGATAGATATACTGCTTGACACATGATGACCCTTTTTTACTTTTCGACATGTTCCCGACATATTGATCATCTTTGAATCCAGCAACTTTGGGCGGCAGAATAAGTAAATTTTACAAATGCCCTATTTTTGAAGCAAAACTGATGAAATATGATGCAAAAGTGGAATAAATAAAATTTGCACTTTGGGGGCTAAAATGGGCATGTAATGAGGTAAATTTGGTTAAAAACCTATAATCAGGCGTCAGCATTTTGGGATGATTGTATGGAGCATCCCCTGGTAAAATATTGAAATCCCCCATCCCCCAGGATCTACGCCTATGCTTCTCCGTAGTCCACTTGCCAATTGTGCATACTCTGGCTATTACATTAAGCTTAAAACTCTGATTGAATTATCACATCTGATCTTTTCAGTCACCGTACTCCCCCTGTTTGCGAAAATTAAACTGGCAGATTCTAAAATTAGAATTGTTCAATATTGAAGTGCCATTATAGTTATGCCATTATGATATGTTGCATTCAATAATATAAGCCTACGTATACTTTACTTTTACTGTCACAAATATAACTAGACTTAGCTGTGGTCTGAGACCACGAACACAGCCGTGTTGTGACCCCTTAATGACCTTTGACCCCCAAATATATGAAGACCTCATAGACATTGGCTAATGTCAATGTACATTTGCTCGTGGCATCACTATACCATGTTATTTTTGGCCGAAGGGGCATTTTGAAGGTTTTCGTCTCAGACCGGAAATGGCCCCTTAATGACCTTTGACCCAAAATAAAAAGTACCACATATACACTAGGTAACTACAATTCATATATGAACATACCGTTACTGTCCTTTGTTTTTCTTAGGTAATAAAAATTTTTGAAGGTATTTCGTTTTATACCGGAAGTGATCCCTTAATAACCTTTGACCCAAATCTGTGTACACCCCATATACACTGGGTAACACCAATGCATGTGTGCAAGTGGCGTCACTGTCCTACGTAATTTGTGGAAGAAGATGCATTTTATAAGTATGACTCCTTAATGACCTTTGACCCCAAATTAAAAAATACCACATATACACTGGGCAATCACAATTTATGTGTGCATACCGTTATTGTCCTACGTTTTTCTTAGCTAATAAAAATTTTTGAAGATATTTCGCTTTATACCGGAAGTGACCCCTTAATGACCTTTGACCCAAAATCTGTGTACACCACATTGACACTGGGTAATAACAATGCATGTGTGCAAGTGGTGTCACTGTCACAAAAATATCACATATACACTGGGTAACTGCAACTCATATGTGAGCATACCGTTACTGGCCTATGTTTTGTTTAGCTAATAAAATTTTTTGAAGGTATTTCGTTTTATACCAGATGTGGCCCCTTAATGACCTTTGACCCCAAATCTGTTTACACCACATAGACACTGGGTAATATCAATGTATGTGTGCTAGTGGTGTCTCTGTCCTACGTAAGTTGTGGGAGAAGATGCATTTTTAGTTGAAATCTCGTTTTTGACCACTATGACCTCTGCGTGACCTTTGACCTTGTTTCATGTAACATGTAGGGGCACAGTCAATGATCATTGTGACCAATTTAGGTCAAAATCGATGTAGCATGTGAGTGATGGAGCAAATGTAAAGATTGACAGAACTAACGTCACGGATGTGTAATTATATAAACTTTTTCATATAACCCATTTTATACTAGTACTTCTAAAATAATGAGCGAAGTCTGTGTGTCTGTGTGTTCGGCTATGCGTTTCGCCGCGCTTCGACGCATCGATCCGATATTTCGGATATGGATAGGTATCGGGAAAAGCATGTTGACCGGGTGGTTTTGAAGGTCGCCGGAGGTCAAGGTCAAAGGTCAACATTTATGCGAGAAATAAAATCCGAGGTCAACCGAGGTCAAAGGTCATCCAGGGGCTACATTTTAAACTTCGTCTGATTTGGCTTAAACTTGGTGAAAGTAATTCTCCATATCACGGGAGAACTATCACGACTACAGATGCTCTTGCAGCTACAGGTACACTAGTTGTTATATGTATATATGAGCCTCATATGTCACATAATATGGGCCCCGGGCCCCAAATGCTAAAACATAGGGCCGGACGTTACTCAGTAAATAAAGCAGTTACGACGCCCTGCTTGAGTATACTGATAGCACTTGAGAATTGCACAAAGAAGGGGTTAATCGCTTAAAGGGACACTCTCGTTTTCGTTTTGGGCTTAAAGGGGGTAATCAGATATTTTCGTTTTAACAATTTTTTTGCAAGGAACATATTTATTGCATTATTTAAAGAGAAGCGCCCTCAAGCGTTTACACAGCAAATGTAGTTAAAGGGGTATTCCTTGATTTTTAATTGGTTTATTTTAATTCTTTTAGTCGGTATACTGATAGCCCTTTTAGAATTAAACATATATCGGGGTGTCAAGATGTAATATGAGTGTCATGGTGGGTTATTAAAGGGGGTAAGGGTGGAAAACACGGGCATATATATTCGTGTTTGGTCAAACACAACTGTGCCATCTAGTTGTATTTGTTGTGTTTAGTCTTTATCTATGCCCGTGTAAAAATCGGTGATTAGTTGTTTGGTTATCAAAAACTTCCTTCACCCAATGGAATTTGGAGAGCTGCAGATAATTGGTGGATGTTACACTCTAAATGCGGATAGGTGTGCGCCGTTCGGCAGCAACCTAGCGGATGCGACCTGATTGTGATGATTCACCATTGTAGCGAAATTACAGCGCTTTGAGTCCTCTAAGATCTGGAGAAAGGCGCTTTATAAATCCAAAATGTATTTATTATTATTATTATTAACGAGGCATGTAACGGGGCATATATATTATCTATGCCCGTGCAACGGGGCATAGATATTGTATTTTGTTGTATTTAGTTATCTATGCCCGTGCAACGGGGCATAGATATTGTATTTGTTGTGTTTAGTCTTCTCCTTCTCCTTCGCCTTCTCCTTCTCCTTCTTCTCACGCTTCCTTTGCACTCCTCTCACTCAAGAACCGAAGTAGCCTTGGGGCCCATACTTGGTATACTGATGGCCCATGTCCCCTAAAAATTTCCTGGGGTAGCCTCGACCCCAGAGGTCAAAGGTCATGGGTTACAGGGGGCAATATGTGTAAAATTTCAAACAGCTCTAGCTCAAGAACTATAGCGCCCTCAGGGTTCATACTTGGTATAATGATGACCCATGACCCTAAATGTAACCTATGGTAGCCACGACCCCAGAGGTCAAAGGTCATAGGTTACAGGGAGCAATATGTAAACTTTTAAAACAGCTTTAGCTCAAGAACTATAGCGCCCTCAGGGTTCATACTTAGAACAACGATGGCCCATGACCCTTAGATATTTTCTGCAGTAACATCGACCCCAGAGGTCAAAGGTCATGGGCTACAGGGGGCAATATGTGTAAAATTTCAAACAGCTCTAGCTCTGAAACTACAGCGCCCTCAGGGTTCATACTTGGTACAATGATGACTCATGACCCTAGATGTATTCTATGTTAGCCGCATCCCCAGAGGTCAAAGTTTAAAGCTTTAAAATGCAAACTAGGTACGACATATTAACACAGTGTAGCGCAATAGGTAGTATTTTGTTAGATACCTGTGTTTGCAATGATAAAGGTCTGAATCGTACGTCAAGGAAACTCATCACATGACAAAAACTCCCTGAAAAGGGAATGTGTAGGCATTTTGATTTTGGTTCCTTTGACCACCTCAAAAGGTTGCCATGATGGGACAAGGGGTGTGGTTGGTTAAGGGGTGGGGTATTAGAGAGAGTGTGGTCCAGGCTGGTGCTGTTTTAGAGAGAGCGAGGGTCTGATGGGGTATAAGAGAGAGTGAAGGCTTGGTAGGGTATTAGAGAGAGTGTGGGCCAGTCTGGTGGTGTTCTAGAGAGTGAGTGTATATAGTGAGTATAAGAGAGAGTGAAGGCTTGGTGGGGTATTAGAGAGAGTATGGGTCAGTCTGGTGATGTTTTAGAGCGAGTGAGTGTCTGATGGAGTACAAGAGAGAGTGAGGGTCTGGTGGGGTATTAGAGAGAGCGAGGGTCTGGTGGGGTATTAGAGAGAGTGTGGTCTAGTCTTGTGGTGTTTTCAGAGAGAGAGTGATGGTCTGGTGGAGTACAAGAGAGAGTGAGGGTCTGATGGGGTATAGAGAGAGTGTGGTCCAGTCTGGTGGTGTTTTAGAGAGAGTGATGGTCTGATGGGGGTATAACAGAGAGTGAAGGCTTGGTAGGGTATTAGAGAGAGTGTGGGCCAGTCCAGTGTTATGAGCATTACATATATATCAAATGAAAGCTTAAAACAAGTGCTTTCACATGGTGCTCAACAAGTTTTCGTTTGTGAATAGGGGAAGGGGGTTAGGTATGGTCACGGGCATAGATATTCGTGTTTGGTAAAACACATTACTGTGGCATCTAGTCTTCGACTTCTCCTTCTCCTTCTCACGCTTCCTTTGCCCTCCCTTAGCTCAAGAACCAAAGTAGCCTAGGGGCCCATACTTGGTATAATGATGGCCCATGACCCCTAAAAATTTCATATGGTACCCCTGACCCCAGAGGTCAAAGGTCATGGGCTACAGGGGGCAAAATGTGTAAAATTTGAAACACCTCTAGCTCAAGAACTATAGCGCCCTCAGGGTTCATACTTATATATGAAGTATAATGATGGCCCATGACCCCTAGAAGTACCCTATGGTAGCCACGACTCTAGAGGTCAAAGGTCACAGGCTACAGGGGAGATATGTGTAAATTTTTAAAAACCACTTTGGCTCAAGAACTATAGCGCCCTTCATGCTTGGTACAATGATGGCTCATGACTCTTAGATATTTCCTGCAGTAAAATCGACTTCAGAGGTCAAAGTTCACAGTGAGCAATATGTGAAAAATTTCAAACAGCTCTAGCTCAAAAACTATACAGCGTCCTCAGGGTTTATACTTGGAACAATGATAACCCATGACCCTTGATGTATTCTATATTAGCCGCATCCCCAGCGATCAAAGTCTAAAGGCTTTAAATAGCAAACTAGGTACGACCAATTAACACAGTGTAGCGCAATAGGTAGTATTTTGTTAGCTACCTGTGTTTGCAATGAAAAACGCCTGAATCGTACGTGAAGGAAACTGATCACTTGACAAAAACTCCCTGAAAATAGAATGTCTATGCATTTTGATTTTGGTTCCTTGGACCACCTCAAAAGGTTGTCATGATGGGAAAAGGGGTGTGGTTGGTTAAGGTGTGGGGTGGGTATTAGAAAGAGTCTAGTCCAGTCTGGTGGTGTTTGAGAGAGAGTAAGGGTCTGATGGGGTATAAGAGAGAGTGAAGGCTTGGTAGGGTATTAGAGAGAGTGTGGGTCAGTCTCAAAAGGTTGGCTTGGTAGGGTATTAGAGAGAGTGGGCCAGTCTGGTGGTGTTTTAGAGAGAGTGAGTGTATAGTGGAGTATAAGAGAGAGTGAAGGCTTGGTGGGGTATTAGAGAGAGTATAGGTCAGCCTGGTGGTGTTTTTGAGCGAGTGAGTGTCTGGTGGAGTATAAGAGAGAGTGAGGGTCTGATGGGGTATAAGATAGAGTGTGGTCCAGTCTCGTGGTGTTTTAGAGAGAGTGATGGTCTGGTGGAGTATAAGAGAGTGGGGGTCTGGTGGGGTATTAGAGAGAGTGTAGTCCAGTCTGGTGGTGTTTTAGAGAGAGTGATGGTCTGATGGGGTATAAAAGACAGTGACAGTGGTAGGGTATTAGAGAGAGTTTTGGCCAGTCTAGTGTTATGAGCATTACATGTATATCAAATGAAAGCTTTCACATATTGCTCAGCAAGTTTTCATTTGTGAATAGGGGAAGGGGGTTACGTGTGGTCACGGGCATAGATATTCGTGTTTAGTCAAACACAACTGTGCCATCTAGTTCTGCTTTAATGCTCTTTAGTCTACTCCATTTCATTCTCCTCCTCAAGACTTTTCTTTGCTCCAGCATATCTTAGGAACTAAAATATCCCCAGGGCCCAAACTTAGTACAATGATAGCTCATGACCCCTGGATATTTCAAGGGGTAGTCTCGACACCAGAGGTCAAATATCACAGGCCCCAGGGGACATAATGTAAAAATACAAGTAGCCACAGGGCCCTGAGTTGGTACACTGATAGCCCCAGGGGTACTCTATATCTACAGGTATACATGAGCCTCATATGTCATATATTATGGGCCCCAGGGCCCCAAATGTTACAATAAGGGGCAACAGATTAACAAGGATAGATCTAAAACTACAAGGGCACTAGGTTTCATATGTGGCACACGTATGGGCCCTAACATAAAGATGTGCATATTTTATGAAATTCTATTGGTGTTAAAACATGGACTTTACAAACACATTCCATGGTTATAACGTGTAAACCATAGGTTACCGTATATGTCAACTCAATTTGATCATATCGCTGTCTTTTTAAAGACATTCTTGTTTGTTATCATACGTCACCAAAAGTTAAAGTCGCGATGATAGCGACACCATAGCGCGTCACTCGCGAAAACTTGACGCAGCTCATACGCGCTAAGTTGTCCGCGTATGTAAGTGATATAACCATCGCAAACACCTGCAACATATAAACGTGGAAGTGATTTCCGTTCGGTAAGTGGTTATGTTGCAGGTGTTTGCGATATCACCTGCATACGCGGACAACTAAGCGAGTATGAGCTGCGTCAAGTTTTCGGGGGTGACACGCACTGGTATTTTTTACATGAATCTCTAATTTCAAATTGAAATGAATTTGAATTTTGTTAATACAGGCCGTTTTTCTCATTGTTTTAGGCCTACCTATGTACAATGTACAATAGACAATATTAATGACTTATCCTTCACTCTTAATAAATTGATGGGATCACTGAATAGGATTATTAGCGGAGTCCCGTTATCATGTTTAGAATAATATTAAATCAAATATCACATTTCAGGCATGTAACTGGGTTCGAAGTCAGTTGCTTTTTCTTTCTTTCTTCGTCTCTCCCTCTCTCTCTCTCTCTCGCCCTCCCCTTTCTTCATTCTTTCTTTTATTCCTTTCTTTATATATCCTTTCTTTTTGTATATATTTTTTCTTTCTCTCTCTCTCCATCTTCTTCCTTCTTTCTTTCTTTCTTTCTTTCTTTCTTTCTTTCTTTCTTTCTTTCTTTCTTTCTTTCTTTCTTTCTTTCTTTCTTTCTTTCTTTCTTTCTTTCTTTCTTTCTTTCTTTCTTTCTTTCTTTCTTTCTTTCTTTCTTTCTTTCTGTATTGGATTTTTTTCCTAAAAGGCCCATTATTGTCATTTTGTAGTATGACCCTTCAGAATAACGGCCCTTATTGAATCGAATTTACAAGCAGGTTCGTTATTCCGAAGGGTCAATACTCCGAAGGGTCATTACTCCGAAATTCGGAGTATTGACCCTTCGAAATAACGACCCTTGTTTTAAATTCGGAATAACGAACCTGGTTTTAAATTCGGAATAACGAGCCTGGTTTTAAATTCGGAGTAATGACCCTTCGGAATAACGACCCTTGTTTTAAATTCGGAATAACGAGCATGGTTTTAAATTCGGAATAACGAGCCTGGTTTTAAATTCTGAGTAATGACCCTTCGGAATAACGACCCTTGTTTTAAATTCGGAATAACGACCCTTGTTTTAAATTCGGAATAACGAGCATGGTTTTAAATTCGGAATAACGAACCTAGTTTTAAATTTGGAATAACGAGCCTACTTTTTAATTCGGAGTAATGACCCTTCGGAATAACGAGTCTCATATTAAATTCGGAGTAACGACCCTTCGGAATAATGAACCTTAATATAAATTCGGAGTAATGACCCTTCGGAATAACGACCCTTGTTTTAAATTCGGAATAACGAGCCTGGTTTTAAATTCGGAGTAATGACCCTTCGGAATAACGACCCTTGTTTTAAATTCGGAATAACGAGCCTTATTTTCAATTCGGAATATCGAACCTTGCTTTAAATTCGAGTAATGACCCTTCGGAATAACGACCCTTGTTTTAAATTCGGAATAACGAGCGTGGTTTTAAATTCGGAGTAATGACCCTTCGGAATAACGAGCCTAGTTTTAAATTCGGAATAACGAGCCTTATTTTAAATTCGGAATAACGACCCTTGTTGTTTTAAATTCGGAATAACGAGCGTGGTTTTAAATTCGGAGTAATGACCCTTCGGAATAACGAGCCTAGTTTTAAATTCGGAATAACGAGCCTTATTTTAAATTCGGAATAATGAGCCTACTTGTAAATTCGGAATAACGAGCCCTGTTTTAAATTCGGAGTAATGACCCTTCGGAATAACGACCCTTGTTTTAAATTCGGAATAACGAACCTGGTTTTAAATTCGGAATAACGAGCCTGGTTTTAAATTCGGAGTAATGACCCTTCGGAATAACGACCCTTGTTTTAAATTCGGAATAACGAGCATGGTTTTAAATTCGGAATAACGAGCCTGGTTTTAAATTCGGAGTAATGACCCTTCGGAATAACGACCCTTGTTTTAAATTCGGAATAACGACCCTTGTTTTCAATTCGGAATATCGAACCTTGCTTTAAATTCGGAGTAATGACCCTTCGGAATAACGAGCATGGTTTTAAATTCGGAATAACGAACCTAGTTTTAAATTCGGAATAACGAGCCTACATTTTAATTCGGAGTAATGACCCTTCGGAATAACGAGTCTCATATTAAATTCGGAGTAACGACCCTTCGGAATAATGAACCTTAATATAAATTCGGAGTAATGACCCTTCGGAATAACGACCCTTGTTTTAAATTCGGAATAACGAGCCTGGTTTTAAATTCGGAGTAATGACCCTTCGGAATAACGACCCTTGTTTTAAATTCGGAATAACGAGCCTTATTTTCAATTCGGAATATCGAACCTTGCTTTAAATTCAGAGTAATGACCCTTCGGAATAACGACCCTTGTTTTAAATTCGGAATAACGAGCCTTATTTTCAATTCGGAATATCGAACCTTGCTTTAAATTCGGAGTAATGACCCTTCGGAATAACGACCTTGTTTTAAATTCGGAATAACGAGCTTTATTTTAAATTCGGAATATCGAACCTTGCTTTAAATTCGGAGTAATGACCCTTCGGAATAACGACCCTTGTTTTAAATTCGGAATAACGAGCGTGGTTTTAAATTCGGAGTAATGACCCTTCGGAATAACGAGCCTAGTTTTAAATTCGGAATAACGAGCCTTATTTTAAATTCGGAATAACGACCCTTGTTTTAAATTCGGAATAACGAGCGTGGTTTTAAATTCGGAGTAATGACCCTTCGGAATAACGAGCCTAGTTTTAAATTCGGAATAACGAGCCTTATTTTAAATTCGGAATAATGAGCCTACTTGTAAATTCGGAATAACGAGCCCTGTTTTAAATTCGGAGTAATGACCCTTCGGAATAACGAGCCTTGTTTTAAATTCGGAATAACGAGCCTTGTTTTAAATTCGGAATAACGAGCCTAGTTGTAAATTCGGAATAACGAGCCCTGTTTTAAATTCGGAGTAATGACCCTTCGGAATAACGACCCTTCGGAATAATGACCCTTCGGAGTAATGACCCTTCGGAATAGTGAACCTTCAGAGTAATGACCCTTCGGAATAATGAGCCTTGTTGTAAATTCGGAGTAATGACCCTTCGGAATAACGGTCCTTCGGAATAACGACATGACCCCGTCTGATGTGCTCTAATATCCCAAAATAAATACTGTCCAAACGTTCATACCCCAGCCCTTAATGACATGGTGCCTTCGCGAAAGAAAGTTTCCTACTAGACTTAACTTTTGACTTTTGAGATGGTTTGTATGTTTGAAGGTGCAAAATTAACGGGGTCATGTCGTTATTCCGAAGGACCGTTATTCCGAAGGGTCATTACTCCGAATTTACAACAAGGCTCATTATTCCGAAGGGTCATTACTCGAAGGTTCACTATTCCGAAGGGTCATTACTCCGAAGGGTCATTATTCCGAAGGGTCGTTATTCCGAAGGGTCGTTATTCCGAAGGGTCATTACTCGAATTTAAAACAGGGCTCGTTATTCCGAATTTACAACTAGGCTCGTTATTCCGAATTTAAAACAAGGCTCGTTATTCCGAATTTAAAACAAGGCTCGTTATTCCGAAGGGTCATTACTCCGAATTTAAAACACGGCTCGTTATTCCGAATTTACAAGTAGGCTCATTATTCCGAATTTACAATAAGGCTCGTTATTCCGAATTTAAAACTAGGCTCGTTATTCCGAAGGGTCATTACTCGAATTTAAAACCACGCTCGTTATTCCGAATTTAAAACAAGGGTCGTTATTCCGAATTTAAAATAAGGCTCGTTATTCCGAATTTAAAACTAGGCTCGTTATTCCGAAGGGTCATTACTCCGAATTTGAAGCAACGCTCGATATTCCGAATTTAAAACAAGGGTCGTTATTCCGAATTTAAAATAAGGCTCGTTATTCCGAATTTAAAACTAGGCTCGTTATTCCGAAGGGTCATTACTCCGAATTTAAAACCACGCTCGTTATTCCGAATTTAAAACAAGGGTCGTTATTCCGAATTTAAAATAAGGCTCGTTATTCCGAATTTAAAACTAGGCTCGTTATTCCGAAGGGTCATTACTCCGAATTTAAACCCACGCTCGTTATTCCGAATTTAAAACAAGGGTCGTTATTCCGAAGGGTCATTACTCGAATTTAAAGCAAGGTTCGATATTCCGAATTGAAAATAAGGCTCGTTATTCCGAATTTAAAACAAGGGTCGTTATTCCGAAGGGTCATTACTCCGAATTTAAAACCAGGCTCGTTATTCCGAATTTAAAACAAGGGTCGTTATTCCGAAGGGTCATTATCTGAATTTATATTAAGGTTCATTATTCCGAAGGGTCGTTACTCCGAATTTAATATGAGACTCGTTATTCCGAAGGGTCATTACTCCGAATTAAAAAGTAGGCTCGTTATTCCGAATTTAAAACTAGGTTCGTTATTCCGAAGGGTCATTACTCCTAATTTAAAAGCAAGGTTCGATATTCCGAATTGAAAACAAGGGTCGTTATTCCGAATTTAAAACAAGGGTCGTTATTCCCTCCGAATTTAAAGCAAGGTTCGATATTCCGAATTGAAAACAAGGGTCGTTATTCCGAATTTAAAACAAGGGTCGTTATTCCGAAGGGTCATTACTCCGAATTTAAAACCAGGCTCGTTATTCCGAATTTAAAACCATGCTCGTTATTCCGAATTTAAAACAAGGCTCGTTATTCCGAAGGGTCATTACTCCGAATTTAAAACCAGGCTCGTTATTCCGAATTTAAAACCATGCTCGTTATTCCGAATTTAAAACAATACAAAAGAAAGAAAGAAAGAAAGAAAGAAAGAAAGAAAGAAAGAAAGAAAGAAAGAAAGAAAGAAAGAAAGAAAGAAAGAAAGAAAGAAAGAAAGAAAGAAAGAAAGAAAGAAAGAAAGAAAGAAAGAAAGAACGAACTAAAGAAACTAATTAATCGATTAACTAATTAATTAATACTTTGGTTAAATAAAAGCGAAAAATACAAAATAACCTAATTTGCATATTTAATTGGCGACCATCTTGGGTTTTTAGATGTCGGGATTTCAACAGAGTAAAGGTACAAAACGAAACATGCTAGAAACCTAACTTTTTTTAATGAACGATAAAAAAAGTATGGAGTTAGATTTTTGTTAAACATGAATTGGTATAATAATAGCGTTCCCTATTAATGCACCGAAAATTAAAATGTTTGGGTTTTAAATACTTGTTTAAACACTTCAATACGTTTACTTTGTAATACCTTTAAAGGTTACCATGATTACAGTTAAGGTACATGAGGTAAAGACTAAATTAACCAAATTAAACAGTAAATTAAACAGTCACGTAAATACTCAAAAACACTAAGGGCTAACTATAGCCCCTAGGTCTATGGCCTAACGATAAACACATTTAAAGCAATAATGTGTGATTTGCATAAAGAATAGATTCCTATTTAAATGTTTGTTTTCGCTTTTAATTCCCCTATAACACATTCAAGATGTTAACAAAAATATGTCCCGGCACTCCGGCCATATTCAAGGTTAAAGGTCAACACAGTGGTCAAATTTCAAAGTTGCTCAAATCTGGTTAACAAAATTCCTCTCATTGCAAGGATTCAGAAAAGTATAGTTTGACCTACCTGCGACTTACCGTTCTTGAGTTATAAGCAAAAAGGTCAAATTTTGGGCGGTGGTCAGTTTTTTTGGCCACACAGGGCCAAAAATTAAAAATGCTCCGATTTCAACGCAAATGGTCTCAAATTGCTCGTCATGCAAAAGCAAGTCACAGAAGGGTTTGTTTGCACTGTCTAAAATGCACTGTCTAAAATGCTTGACAAAATTGGCCATAAAGTAATTTTTGGCCCCTATGTGGCCAAAAACTGGAAAAGCGTTCATTTTCTAAACATGTATGCCCTACTGAACTCGGGGGGGAGGATGGTTGGGGGTATAGTGCCGACAGGCGTTGGGTAGTAGGGGCCTGTCGGTAATAAATGGTGATTAAAAGGGTTTATTGGGTATTATAAAAATGAAAAAAGGGTAATTGCGTGTAAATTTTTGACAAAATGGGTTTATTGGGTATAAGACTTGAAAAGGGAGTTATCGGGTAGAGAAATTTCAATAAATATGGAACAAATTTCAAAAGTTTTAATTTTTTGCAAATTTGCAATAGAAATATAGATGCCAATAGTTTGATTTTAAGTTTCTTCATTAATTACTTGGGTAGAATGTAAAAAAGAAGGAGGGTCTCATCTAGCATATTGACTTTAAAAAAGGGGTCTTTTCTTATTATTCAGCTAATTCCAATCAGCCGGAATTAGCGGACCGGAAAACTGGATGGCGCCTCTGCCGAACTAAATTTCGCTTTTTTTTCATTTCATATTATGTTAGGGAAATGTGGCTGGGAGAATGTAGGCCTATGTATGGCGAAGAGTGGTGTGAGATCTAGCTATCTCGCTGGCAGTTTTCCGGTCCGCTAAGTCCAGCTGATTGGAGTTAGTCGAGCCAAATACGCCCAAAACGCCATCAACGTCAGGATGGGTGCCAGTTATAAGATAACTCTTGACAGGCACGTTATACCCGTCTATTCAAAAGTTGAGTGCTCTCACTGAACTTTTAGGGTTGAAATCCATGAACACGAAGACAGAGTAGGCCTATTAATCAACTGATGACACAATCTTAGAAACAAACAGGTTGTAGGGGTTCTACATACAGGACAACTAGGGGTTCTAGGAAATTGCAAGAACTCAAAATGGTTCCTTCTGGCTTTAACAGAACCTGGCTTCTCATGCCTAAAATGGTTCTTTCTGGCCCTTGCATAACCCTTTTTATTATAGTTCTAGGCCTACATACATGACATTCTAAGTATAGGTTATCTCGAAAGTCTCTTTACCATTTCGAGCCTTTATATCTCTCACATGTATTATCGTAAGGGAAATCCAAATACATATTTGAAAAGAGCACACTTTTAATTATTCTCAAACTCAGGTGCCCTTTTTAAACCATCAACTTTTAGATATTCAAGTCAGGAATGTTTGCTAATGATGTTTACCAACTGTAGATATTTGATTTTGGACTTCAGAAGTTTAAATTCTGTCACTAGAAGCTACTGCACCTTTCAAAACAAGAAAATACCTGGTTAAGTTTCAGCTAGATTACCATTATGTCATCAAAAGCTGCTTGAAATGGCAAAGCCGATGTAAGCTTTCATGTTGGATCCCTCGTGTAGGCCCCGGGTATAGGCCTACACTTTAAAGGCTACGTTCTACATTCAGTTTGGATATGTTAAGAAATTTCATGTGAGACCAAGGAAAAGTCAGTAATAATATATCTTAGTAAATGATTTCATTTTACTCAGTACTTGATATGTTTTTCCGGGGTTTTTCCTTTAATGACGCATTTTGATGCAATGAAAGTTGCCCTGAATTTTCCGGTCCACTGATTCCGGCTGATTAGAGTTAGCCGAGCCAAAGCGCCCAAAACGTCATCAACGTCAGGAAGGGTGTCAATTATAAGAAAACTGTATCAAAATATGTCAATCGCTCCCTCAAAACCAGGAGCATGGTATTGGCAAACTATGATCTTTGAGAATGTGATATAGGCCTATTTAAAAATGAAAATATGTTTGAAAATGTTATCAAAAGTTTGATAATACGGTGAGATTTTCAATGTTTTTAGATAAAAGGATTTGGTATTGTTAGTGTCACTTTTTGGTCCACGTCGAATATTCGATGCAACAAGTTTTTGCTATTCAATATTAATATGTCTATTATATTTCCATAATGAATTACAATTCACCAAACGCATTGTATTTTCATGTACTATATTATGGAAGAAAAGATGATGCAGCTCTGGCTAGCTTGCTAATCAAATTTTGTTTTCAAATTTTATAATCGCAACATCATAATAAGCTTAAGGCGTGTCGGAATAGTCATGCAGAAACTCAATTTTCATTGTATAGATTAGGAGATTAATGAAAAGTTACACCTCGAAGATTTGAATGGGTACGGAATGCAAAGAAACAAAAAAAACCCCAAAAAACAAAGGGGGCACTGAAGTGGGCAAATGGCGAAATGATGATATTGTATACACTCCTAGATAGTGAGAACCAATCAAAGCCTCCGTAATGCTGGTTTCATACTTTCCTGCCGCTTGCCGCTTTGCCGCTCTGAAGATGATTTTACTTCACTGCGCAATCTCACTAAAAACGCTAGCGGTGACCAGCGGCAAGCCGATATATCGATTACTCCACCGCTTTGCCGCGGCGGCAGCACCGCTGGGAGTTGAATTCAAGTCAACTCGGAGCGGTGCCGCTCTGACGTATGAGAACAAAATACGATTTTGGAGCGGTGCTGAGCGGCAAGAGTAGCTTTCAGAGTCATGCCGCTGCCGCTTAGCGGTGTGCCGCTCCGCTTGCAGAAAAGTACAAGCGGCATGATGAAGCGTCATGCCGCTCAGCGGCAAGCGGCAGAAAGTATGAAACCAGCTTTAGTCAGTTGGAGGGCCATTCAACTTTGACGCGCTATTATTAAACTGTACGCTATGAATACGCACACAACGAAAATTTAAATTTGCTTGATTTGGGTTGCAGTTTTAAAAGCTTCCAAATTTCTCTCTACAACTCCTAATAGCTATATATTTTATATATAGGCCTAACTACAAGAAAGGCTTTCAACATTCCATATATGTTCACAAAAAATACCGTAACTTTGCAAGGAATATGATATGGGCACATAAACACAAATTTTTGTCATGAATTGAGATAAAAGAGTAAGAAAAACTGCGTTATTTTAAAAATGGTGCGAGTTCATAAATCAGGAATTTGCATATGATTAGAAACATGGCTTATTATCCTCATATTAAAAAATCAAGATTTTTGGTTGGTTAAGACAAAAACCTGCCGGGATGAAAAGGGTATTTTACAAGACGGAAAAATACCAGTAAACAGTAGGCCATGCGACAACAGCATTGAGAAGGTTCATGCGAGCAGTGTTAAACTGCGCGCGCGTATTTCACTGAACGCAGATGAATGGCGCGCTTGGGCGCAACAAAGTCACGCGCGTGTACTCGTTCATGGTGTCAAGTCACGCGGTATTGTTATGAAGTTGTTTACTTAATTTTCGTCGATGGGCCTAATATGGGTAACCAATTTAAACTATTATAACAATTTAGAATTTTAAGTTCAAAATTTGGGACAAAGACTAATCGATAGATAAAGGTTGAAATTACTTGTCTGGCTAAAAATTAGAATGATTAAAGCGTTAAGACAGAAAATATCCGGGTTAGAAGTCCTTAGCAACGAAAATAAATTTGAAGGTAAAGCAAACGCAAAAATCACGAATTCTAATGACAAGAGTAGACAAAATGGAAATCAAGTAGAGAATTGTGAAGATATTTTCTAATAAAACTTATTTGTTAATTGCCCAAGATGATTGGCTACACATAATACGATACATTTCAAATCGAAATTTTCCGCGGGAAAAGTAAAAAAGCATACCCAAGAGTGCGACGGTCATTTTTGCCAAGGTCGCGTCCGTTAATAATTTGACCTTTAACGGAAAACGCGCATGATGGCCCTCCGACTGTAGTAAATTACTAGCCGTGCATAAATGTTGTATAATTGCACGGGCGCGCACTCCGCGTAGTACTCGCAGTGCTTTCGGACGCGTTCATTTTACTTGCGAGTTGGTGCATTTGTATTTGCCTGCATTTCCCAAATTTTTAGTAACAATTTTGTTACAAAAATGAAAAGGTAACAGGATTTTTTTTTCTCGTGTATTAAATAGGTTAATGCGTATCACTTGTTGCTCGAGAAATTGTACAAAATAATGCACTTGTACTGAGATGTTGATGCGTCTAATGCACTCCCCCTTCGAGGCTCGTGCATTAGACGCATCAACATCTCAGTACGCGTGCATTATCTTAATACTAATTATGGCGTGTCCGTCCGTCCCTCTGTCCGCGCGCTATCGCGTGTGCGTGGCTCGCTAACGCGTGCTCGCGGTGCATATCGCGTGCACGCGGTGCATATCGCGTAGTGCGCGGAGTACCAACGGGCGCAGTGCGAGCATCGGAAAGCATTACAGTGTGGTTAATCATGCAGGTGCATCTCATCGGATCAATAGGCCTATTTTCAACACATATTTCAAAACGGCACACGTGCAGAGGCCTATTAGTAGCAGAACATGACTATTTCCGGGATGCAATATTTTTCCGTAGTTAAACCCTAACCTGTAACCCGTTATATCAGCCTAATTGCGTTCACATTTATCCCGATTGATTTTATTACTTTATCATGTTTTGTAACAGCCTACATCCAGATACTAATTTCGGGGTATTTGGGGGGGGGGGCTCATATGTGGTAGCAGGAGAAGAGGCGAACGATGGGTTTCCAGATTACAGCCAAGTAAGCATCACAGCTACAAAACTAGAGACGTATATCATAGTAGTTTAAATGGTCAGGGCAAGTAGGCCTATAATGGGTAACGGGTGTTGGGTAATTAGAGATAGTCACAAGAACCACCCAACCCGAGAACCGCGAAATCTAGTTTTGTATAATTTCACTCCCAACAAGTGATACGCATGTATTAACCTATAATTAAGTCATATTCGGGTTTTCTCATATTTAATTTCTTTGAAATTGCAGCTTCAATTGGCTTTTTTATTTGAAAGATATCGGATATTCGGTTCTCATTATGGTCATAGACGTGGACAAGATAACGCAAAATTGAAACCACTTATGGGCGCACACCACTAAATAATTGTCCCATTGAAATACGTGTAAAAACACCAGTTTTATTTGCTCGTTTTGAGGCCTTTTCGGCACATTCTGAGAAATTTAAGGATAACCAGTCGATTGCAAATCGATGAAAGTTTAACATATGTTTCAATGTATGGGTAGTCTTCCGTCTCGTTTTCCCGGTAGGAGCCGCTAAACAGCGCCCTCACTGTTTTTGACATGCTCTCATGACTGTAAACCCGTTTCTGCCCATTTTTTAGTACGCGGACCTATTTTCTCGATAATTATAAAAATGCGACTTTTTTAGTGATTCAAATTCATGCACAGGCTTTACACTTTTATTTAAGCTATAATTCGCTACTCTTTCTGATTATTAGTCCAAAGAGCAGCCCATTATACCTCAAAAACTTTCTGTATTTTACCGGAACTCAGTAAGGTTGCACAAATGGCGCATTGATTTAGTGGTGTGCTCCCTTCAAGGGTTTCTGATGTTCATAAAATTTAATTCTTTTATCTTTTTCTTGAAATATAAAATGTTTTGAGTAAAACGCTCGAAACAGAATTGCTCTGTGACATTCACTTCAAGAGAAATTCCCTTTCAAAGTTACATGGTGGATTCCGAAAATAGGCAAATTTTCAACATTTTGACCATTCATGCTTACTCTTCTATATTTGCATTAAATTCCAATTCTCTAGATAGTTTTTGACCTTCCATCTGATGAAATTCGGTTTTAAATGAGAGTAAATCACGTTTCACAATTGCATGGGTCTACTGTTAATGATTTATAACAATCACCCCCCCCCGCCCATATAAAACCAAGATTTGGCAGCTTTAAACGGCACGCACCGATTTGTCACCTTAAACCCAAATTGCTTTAAATCCAAAAAATCTTGTTTTCACACAATTTGTGGCAATTTCTTGAACTTTGAAGGCCTCTGGGGAATAATCTTAGCGCAATTTGCATCTAAAACGCATTAAATATATTCACTAACATATAAACTATCTATTTAAATCGAAAAAACTGCAATTTAATCAAAAGCCATTTTAATTTTGGCTGAATCTCTGAAAAGCACGGTTTTACTCCTAGGCCCTTCGAAGGGCGCACACCACTAAATAATTGTCCCATTGAAATACGTGTAAAAACACCAGTTTTATTTGCTCGTTTTGAGGCCTTTTCGGCACATTCTGAGAAATTTAAGGATAACCAGTCGATTGCAAATCGATGAAAGTTTAACATATGTTTCAATGTATGGGTAGTCTTCCGTCTCGTTTTCCCGGTAGGAGCCGCTAAACAGCGCCCTCACTGTTTTTGACATGCTCTCATGACTGTCAACCCGTTTCTGCCCATTTTTTAATACGCGGACCTATTTTCTCGATAATTATAAAATGCGACTTTTTAGTGATTCTGATTCGTGCACAGGCTTTACTTTTTTATTTAAGCTATAATTCGCTACTCTTTCTGATTATTAGTCCAAAGAGCAGCCCATTATACCTCAAAAACTTTCTGTATTTTACCGGAACTCAGTAGGGTTGCACAAATGGCGCATTGATTTAGTGGTGTGCTCCTTATCATTCCTTTGTCTCGGTACCAGCCGGTTTGTGCTCCTCCGTCACTAAACAAAGTGACGGAGGAGCACAAACCGGCTGGGACCGAGACTAATCATTCCTTTACTAATGCACGTATGCAATTTCTTTTGTATTTTATTGTTTTTATGAGGCAATTTTGACAAACTTGTAGTTAAACTGGTTATTAAACCTATTTTATTACAGAAAATTTTGTTTTTGTATCTTTTTTCTATTATTGCAAATAGCCAAGCCATGTTTTGTGATTCAATTTGCATTTGTAAATAAGTGATAAATGTTTCATTTTTTTTCATCTCAAAACTAATTATTATGTAACAAAAAATATTTCTGACTGTAGGCCTAATAAGGCCAGATTTTGCAATTATAAGTATAAGAAATTAAAGGCATTGGGTGTCATTGCTCACAAGTGCACTTCACTGAAATGTGTCATCATATCAAATGAGACAAAAAATGTGTTGAATGATTCATTATAACTTAAGTTGTGTGGTACTGTTTATGAGCTTTCTGTGTTACTTTTTAATATTTGACTGACTATATTTTTTGCAAGTTTTGGCCATTCTTTTTTTTTCTTTCTTTCTTTTTTTCTTGCTTACTTATTTTTTTTCTTTTCATTCTTTTTTTTTTTCTTTTTCTTTCGTTCTTTCTTTCTTTCTGTGTCTGTGTGTCTGTATGTCTTTCTTTCTTTTTATATTTCTGTCTGTCTTTTTTCTCTCTCTCTCTCTCTATCCGTCATTTTTTTTAATTTTGTATTTCTTTATGTTTTGTCTGTCTGCCTGCCTTTCTGACTTTCGTCATTTTTTTCTTTAATTCTTTTTTTCTGTCTGTCTCTTTCTTTTTCTTTCTTTCCTTCTTTCTTTTAATACTTTCTTTTTTTTTTTTTTTTTATTACATTCTTTATTTTTTGTCTGCTTTTTGTCTTTTTTTCTATTTGTCTTTCTGTGTCTCTCTCTCTCTCTCGCCCTCCCTTTCTTCGTTCTTTCTTTTATTCCTCTCTTTATATCCTTTCATTTTGTCTATATTTTTATCTCTCTCTCTCTCTCCATTCCTCTTCTTTCTTTCTTTGTTTCTTTCTTTCTTTCTTTTTTTACCTATAAGGCCCATTATTGTCATTTCGGAGTAATGACCCTTCGGAATAACGAACCCTATTGAATCGAATTTACAACCAGGTTCGTTATTCCGAAGGGTCAATACTCCAAAGGGTCATTACTCCGAAATTCGGAGTAATGACCCTTCGGAATAACCCTTCGGAATAACCCTTGTTTAAAATTCGGAATAACGAGCCTAATTTTAAATTCGGAATAATGACCCTTCGGAATAACGACCCTTGTTTTAAATTCGGAATAACGAACCTAGTTTTAAATTCGGAATAACGAGCATACTTTTTAATTCGGAGTAATGACCCTTCGGAATAACGACCCTTGTTTTAAATTCGGAATAACGAGCCTTATTTTCAATTCGGAATATCGAACCTTGCTTTAAATTCGAGTAATGACCCTTCGGAATAACGACCCTTGTTTTAAATTCGGAATAACGAGCGTGGTTTTAAATTCGGAGTAATGACCCTTCGGAATAACGAGCCTAGTTTTAAATTCGGAATAACGAGCCTTATTTTAAATTCGGAATAACGAGCCTAGTTGTAAATTCGGAATAACGAGCCCTGTTTTAAATTCGGAGTAATGACCCTTCGGAATAACGAGCCTTGCTTTAAATTCGGAATAACGAGCCTTCTTTTAAATTCGGAATAACGAGCCTAGTTGTAAATTCGGAATAACGAGCCCTGTTTTAAATTCGGAGTAATGACCCTTCGGAATAACGAGCCTTGTTTTAAATTCGGAATAACGAGCCTGGTTTTAAATTCGGAATAACGAGCCTAGTTGTAAATTCGGAATAACGAGCCCTGTTTTAAATTCGGAGTAATGACCCTTCGGAATAACGACCCTTCGGAATAACGACCCTTCGGAATACCGAACCTTGTTGTAAATTCGGAGTAATGACCCTTCGGAATAACGGTCCTTCGGAATAACGAACCTTATCGTTAATTCGGAGTAATGAACCTTCGGAATAACGACCCTTCGGAATAACGAAGCGAAACCAAATTAACAATAAGGCGCCTGGTTGCGCCTGGTTTTACCGCCGTGTTCAGCAACTCATATCATCACGACACTTGTAAACAAACCGTGTTCGAGTTTGATTGACAGATGATGTCAGACGCAAACTAGTCTTTTTATCGCTGTCTTTCATTATACATCTCAGTATGACGAGGTGTCAATCTTTAAAGTGCCCAATGGTGTAATTATTAGCAAAATTTTTATCTAATCTGACGAAAACAGAAAGCTTTGAAGTTATACTTTTACCCGATCCAGAGCACGCTGCACACCGACATCGCCTGGTTAATAATTACTTGTACAGGAGAGACACTAAAATCAATACCGGGATCGATACACGTGAATGTGCTATGCACGATTTGATATTCAGACCATAAATCTTTGGATACCGGGGTAGAAAATGATGAATATCTCCGTAATTTTTTATTCTAAAGAAGCCATATTTTTGCTTGCTCTTATATGTGTTGAAAGGATATAATAGTCGTTAGCTTGCGTATTGAGAAAGAAGCGTGCGTATTGAGCTCAAAAAACTGACCAAAATTCTGATTTTATAGGCCTATGTGCCGAACTATAGCGCAGCGTAGGCCACTCGTGGAGGCAGTCTAAAAGCAGATGACCTCATGACTTATACCAGGCTCACTCACACACAGAGAGGCCAGTTACCAGGCTATTGTCAGTAGCCTTAGTCGGATGTCCCTCGGCCCATTATGCGTCTCAAAACTATTAAACAGGTCGGAACAAAATGGCGATGTGTGGCTGTGCATTCAACCTACCATGGCGATTTCTGCCATGAAGATATCGGGGCGATGACACTGTGCGCTGAGAACCACTGTTGTCTATGTATAATACAATCTACTACAATCAATTACACTCCTCAAAGTAATTTAGGGATTCAATCATGTTTCATCGTTAATTGTTCTTCACCGTTTAACAACGAAGCGTCCGTGTCGCTCTGCGTGCTTTACTTCATGAGTTGTTAAACGGTGCTGAACAACGGTGAAACATGATTGAATTTTTTTTTTTTTTCTAAAAAATGTTTAAAAATGCTCATTTTTGGTCAAAAATCCCGATTTTTCAGTAAATTTCAAGGAAATTGGACTTGAGCGACTATTACTTCTTCCAAATATATTTCTTAACAAATTGATACCAAATATGACTAAAAACAATATTGCTGTATGAAAAATGATGACCATTTCAAAAAATATATTTGACCGACCAAAGTTACCCCGCTGACCGAAGTTACCCCATTTTACGGTAGTAGCTCTTAAACGAAGCAATATTTATTTTAAAAAACCAGATGGTAGTCACAGAAAGGTTTCACACACCATATATCAAAAATTCAAACAATTGTGATAAATAGCACATTATATGATAAAATTAATTTTTCGACATGGATGTTTGCCAAAATTGAACAACTTTGATTCGCGCGCTTTTCAATTTACTGTGATGCTTGTATGCACAGTGTGGCAGAATTATTGTGCAGCCACTGTGACATGCCTACGTATAAGCTGAAGTTAAATCCAATTCTGGATTACAAATAAATGGAGACACTCCTGACGGATATGCCTAGCAAAACGTGTAATATACACATTTTGGTTTTGGTCAAAACATTTTAATAACATCGGGCATATAAATGTTGGACGCATAATGGTCGTGAAAAGTTTTTTCTTAAATGTCTTATATAAAAACCACTACAACAACATTGTCAAAATGTTATCAACATTTTATTGTAAAATGTTATGGTAATGTTTTGTTTTGCAGCAAAGTTACAAAATGTTTATGAATGTTATTAAATGTTTATACCCATTATATGCCTTAATATAAAGACGGTCTCTAAAGCGTTTTATGTTTGCTGCGTTAAAATTGGTCAAACCTGTTACTCACACTAGTCAAGCATGCATGAAACATTCGCATACACTAGTCAAGCATCAAACATAGCTCATAGCTATGTCCAACTAGTTTACTGATATCGATGGATGGCCCTAACCTATTTAAGCCGACTTGGTTTGACTAGCTTTAGGTTAGTCAAACCAGCTTGACTAGCATTAGGATTACCCAGCTAGTTGGGATGGACTAATGCGCGAACTAGTTTTGTCATGAGTTTCGTACTTAAAGCTTGTACTTAGCAGTACATATACTGCTGAAGGATAAACAAAAAATGAATATGTGCTCATCAGTGGCGTATTTAGCTATTTCACACATAGCAGATATGAAAATTTGAATTTTTTTAGACTTTGACCGGAAATGACCCCTTAATAACCTTTGACCCCTTATCTGTGCACACCCTATAGACACTTATCTGTAAAGAAATTATTATGCGAATAAGTTCATTAATATTTATAAATATACAAATAACATAACACTAAACTATACAGCACATCAGGCTACCATATCCAATCACCAAACCAAATTTGAAGTTGATTGGTTATTACGTTATAGCTACAGAGTGGATTAATGAAAATGTAGGCAAAATATGCAAATAAGCTCAAGAAAGAAAGAAACCAGGCAACCATCTGTTTGATAACATAAGCCCCACATAATGTGTGGGGGCCAAAAATATAAACAAATATAATGATAATAATAATAATAAATCTTTCTCACAATCCATGTATCTGTATGGCAAATTTATTAGTATGAAATAAATAACACAATTTTAACAATAACACAGCTTTGGTATAATATACCTTTTACATAAAGAATATGATTGATGGAATGACTTACATTGCATACCAGTACAACTAAACACAGCCAAATTAAAAAGTTGTCACTAGTTCCATTCCATTTAATCAGAGTCTGATGAGTTTGTGGCAAAAGACTCTGATTAAATGGGGATGGAACTAGTGGCGACTTTTTAATTAGGTTGTGTTTATTACAAGAGTGTCCACTGCCCATGCCTAACAGCTTTATTCTGATCAGCTCATAATAGGCGGGACTCAAAACATTGTGTATTGATATAGAATGGCGTACACAGAGCAGGCCGTAACACCTACGCAAATTGCGTTTTCGTGACTGACACAAGCTTATAAAAGTTTATTGACTTGCGTAGTAACAAAACCTAATAATCATTGCCTATTACGAGCTGATTATAGTATAAGTGCCTCATTTAGTTGCATTGCTAAAAACATTAGAAATCAGGGAGAGCGAGCAATCACACTCTACTACTCTCATTAAATCTGATATAGGAGAGTGATTTTTAGCTCTTAGTTCACCAGTCTCTCCTTACATTCTATTGTGAATGCTCTAAACAGCTCTCCTTGAAGACTCCAGAAGAGTTATTTAATGCTCTTCTGAAAATTCCAACAGACAGTCGCTAAAAACAATCCTTTTTTTTAATTTTTTAAATCAGTGTTTATAAATGAGACCAGAACATTAGAAATCATGGGTTACCACCATTGGTTAGTCTCTATTTTGTGAATAAAAACATTTAGTTTGGCAATAATAGTCTGAAGTTACACTTTCAAGATGGGATTACACATTTGTTTCTATTTAGGGCCCATACCTGTTTACCAGTGCACAGCCTTCCCCAGCCAAGCTGCAGCTTACTGCAGCAATAATGCTTAAGTTCCTGTTGAATGAGGGATTCTGCTGCCAATCCAGGAAAAGCTGCACACTTTATACACTGTACACAACCACCCCGGTACACAACATAACAAGCACTTCATAGGTGAAAATATGTTGGGAAATCCTATATAAGTTATAAATATTAAATATAAAACATTATGTGTATAGGCATTACCACATTTTGTCATAACAAAACACCGGAATATTACAGGTTACAGCTTCAAAACAATTTGTTGTTTTAACACATTTTGTCACCATGTCATTAATACTGCATATCAAAATTTAATTATTGCAAAACTTTCTTACACACACCACTTCAATTTGTTTTAAACCTTATACACACATTCACTGCATATTGTTAAAGTCATTATTTAGACAATAATAACTGCGCGCTATCTGTTTTGAAGTCATTGCGTGAAATCAGAGGGGTTTCTTTTAGACCAAGGGAATTTTCCCAAGGAGCATCACCCCCTGATGTAAAATACACAAACCCAAATGATTTCACGCAATGACAGTAAAACAGATGGGGCAAAGTTATTATTGTCATTCATTACCACCATTTTACAAATTCATTTCATGAAAATAATTTTTGGTTAAATGTATCTTCCGCTCACTGTTGTAATGTGTATTTAATACGCAATGCACAGCTTACTCATGTAGATTATGTGTGCATGTAGAAACAATATGCACACATGGGTCATTTATGTTCAAGATAGGAACAAATACGCACTTTGCATTCATTGGGAATATTAATGATCTATTTTGAGTCTACGTGTTTACAAACAATAAAAATATGATTGGATCACACATCACGTATCTTCAAGAGGTTATGATTAGTTGTAAAACCGCAAATCTAATTTTGTCAAAGTTTAATATCACTTCATCTTTTTAACAATGTAAACATCTCAAAAAAGTAACTAACCCCCCTTAAATAATGACCATTATTCAAAAACGGGTGACTGTATTACAAATCTGTAAAATGTGTTGGAAGTAGAATTGATTTCTGCACATTTTGACACCTCATGTATAGCAATTGACTAAATATTGATGTCACTGCGTGCATTTAAATCAATGTAGCCCAAGATTTGAAAGTTGCAGTAAATGCTATTGATTTTGCATTCAGTGTAATGGAAGGAAATCTGTGTAATGATATCTGAGTGTTTTTGTATTGTAAAAATTTGTATGTAAGTGCAACTTTCAAATTTGGACCTCACTACATTAAATTGACCATGTTTTATTGTTTTCTGGGCTATCGTATCAAATGAGGTGTCAAAATGCGCAGAAATAAATTCTGCTGCAATGCATTTTACAGATTTGCAATACAATAGCCCCTTTTTGAATAATGGCCATTATTTAAGGGGGGTTAGTTACTTTTTTTGAGATGTTTACATTGTTAAAGATGAAGTGATATTAAACTTTGACAAAATTAGATTTGCGGTTTTACAACTAATCATAACCTCTTGAAGATACGTGATGTGTGATCCAATCATATTTTTATTGTTTGTAAACACGTAGACTCAAAATAGATCATTAATATTCCCAATGAATGCAAAGTGCGTATTTTTGTTCCAATCTTGAACATAAATGTTTATCATTGTCACATCAAGCACTTGAAGCACTAAATTTATTTTTAAACTTTTTTCTGTTATTTCTGAAAATCTGCCAAAATTACCTTTTGCTCAAATAATTTCAATAATTTAATGCGGTGGGGGAAGGGGTTGCGAACACAAGTTTATGTTTATTAATAATGTCAGTGAGCAAGCTGATATGTAATACTCATAGTATTTTTACAACATTGTCTTTTCTGAGTTAAAAAGAAAGACAAATAATCACTACATCAAAATCACACACATGAATGAAGCTATCTAATTCAATTATGCTTTATGTTGGCAAATGTAACCTGGTGCAGTATTTTAATACTGCACCAGTCACCAGTGGAACTCAAAGTTCCACAAAGAGATACAATATGGACGTCATTAGAATAATAACATGTTTTCAAAGTTCCACAAAGAGACACAATGTGGGCTTTAATAAGGCTATATTAAATAAATCTTTTGTCTCAAAGCTTTTCAGCTTAACTGAAAACCTAATGTGGAATGCATTTTCGTTTTGTTTTTAAATATAGAATTTTGAAATGCTTGTCAAGGTGACCGTTATGCATTTTGATACTGTGACATCCATATATACGATGTGCTGTACGACTGTTTAAAGAAATAAATCACAAATACAGACCGTATCTTGATTTTTGTTGGCTCTCTGTTGAAATTTTTTTTAAAGGAAAAAATATATGACTTTACATTAACCTAATAAGCAGGATTTTACTTTAAAAAAATAACGCGCAGGAGCTTAGAGAAAAAAGATTTTTTTAAATATAGCCTAATGTGTTTTTTCAAGTACGAACAAAGAATTCGGTTTGTGGCAGAGAATTCCAAAGTTATTCTGATTTCTTCCATACGACACATTTCCTTAAACCTTAAAGAAACTAAAGTTTGGTTCACCTCATGTTCAATAATGTTGTCAATGCTTTTTTACAGTTGCGTAGCAAGAGTACTGGGCAACTAACGGTCCTTAGGACCGGCGCAAATTCACTTGACCCAAAAATGACCTTAACATTATTTGCCTCACTAAGGTGGCCGTTCCCACCAAATTTCATGAACCTGCAGCAGTCTTTGGCAATTTTGACCCAAGATGACCTTGAATGACCCCAAAATGACCTTGACATTTTTGCCTTGTTTCAGTGGTCATCCCCACAAAAATAAAGAAACTAAAGTTTGGTTCACCTCATGTTCAGTAATGATGTCAATTCTTTTACAGTTTTACAGTTGTGTAGCAAGAGTACTGACCAACTAATGGTCCTTGTGTATGTGTACTCTGCATGATCAAATTTATGTGCACGATTTTGATACTGCGACTTGGAAATATGAAGCTACATTACTAGCAAACTTTAGGTGCCTAATTTCAATCGTCAGGATTCATTTTTGTATGTGGATGCAGTCACATGAATGTGTGATATCAACTTGAATGTCATTCGCGAGTACTGATGGTTACAGAAACATCATATGTTCATGATAAACAGTGATCATAAACAGTTATCATAAAAAATATTTCAACTTATTTGAAATGTTGACTTCACATTCATGTACTGCTTCCACTTACGAAAAACTAATCACCCGATTACTTCTACCACTTGTCACAATTACCCTAGTGTGACGCCCAAATGTGCTTACACAAGGCAATATGAACCTTGTGACTGGATTTTAATGTGTGCAATTCACACTGTAGTACTATCTTGACATAATGTCACGTCCAATATTCACATCTGTTTACTCTTCCCCCTCTTCATCCTCCTCCTCTACATCACCTTCACTTTCTTCGTCATCACTATTATAGTCTCCACATTTCATGTATCTTTCATTCTCTAACTTAACCATATTAATACCATTCATATACTCATCCACTGATTCACTTCCAAATCTTGCATTGACATTATCCACATCACCACCTAAATTTGCTCCCCTCGCTGACTCCTTTCCATTCAGTTCCATATTACCACCAGCCTGTGCTGAAGGCTTTGCTTTTTTACTACCTTTCTTTCTTTTACCACGGATAGTCTCTTTCCCAGACTTCTTCATGTTGGACTCTCTCAGTGCAGTGATCCCCTGCCACTGATTTCTCTGGAAGACCATGATACAATGGAGATTGCCGCCAACTTTCTTGGTTTTGCGAGTTTGGACTCCGAGATTCAGTTTTCGGATGTTAAGACACTGTGGCATCTGACAGTTAAGATCAGTGGAGATATCCGACCACCTGCATATAATAAGAGAAATAACACAAGCATTATGGTTACAATACATATTTCAGCCAACATTTGAACTCCAAATGAAAACCTCAGATGCAAAAAGCGATGCCATTGCTACGTTGTCTAAAAAAATATATTAATAATAATTAATATTGATAATTTAAGGTGGTACTACACCCTTAACAAATTTGTGACTATTTTTGCATTTTCTCAAAAATAATAACACACTGGTAACAAAAGTTATCTATATTAAGGGGCAAGGAATCCAGTTACTACACTGGAATTTCAGTTACTCAAGACAAGCGGCACATTATTTATGATTTATGAAAAGAGGTACCGCTAGATGTACCTCATTTCTTAACATAATAATGAACCACTTGTCTTGAATCACTGAAATTTCATGAAGTAATTGGATTCCTTGTCCTATAATATACATAACTTTTGTTAGTTATTTTTTGAGAAAATTAATCCAAAATTATTCACAAAATTTATCAGGGGGTGTAGTATCACCTTAACACGAAGAAATCATAGTATAAGATTTCCTAAATAACGAAAGGTGTATTCATTGAAACAGAATGTATCCATTAGTACGATCACTACATGATGTACTCCATATACCAGAAAAATACAGCACTAATTTTGTGGAATTAAAAAAAAATATTATTCTGTTTTGCCAAATGAAACATAGGTAAATCCTAATCCTTTAGTTAGTTCTATCTAGTAATAAAAGTCAATTTTTAATATGTTTGCAATTTGAGGGGAAATAGTCCAAAAACATGCAATTTTGCCAGTTTTCTTAGAATTGTAATCACAAAATTTTAAGACTTGGCACAAATCTAAACATTCAAAATCTTAAGTATAGGCTAAGAGTTAGCTCAAATTTTAATATTATATGCTATTTTTGCTAATTGGTGAAGAAAAAGATTAGAAAATGTGTTTTTCAAAAACCAAAATGAATAACTTGTAATTAGTCTTTGTTAAAGTCTTTGGGCTTGATTGTCACAGAATATAAAAATGGTCAAAAAATGCCCCCAAAATGCATGTTTTAGGTCCTTATTTCCAGCGATTGACCAAATATTAAAATCTGACTTTCATTGCTAGTTAGAACTAACTAAAGGATTAAGCTATGTTTCATTGGCAAAACAGGATAATACTTTTTAATCCAAAAAAGAATTGTGCTGTATTTTTCTGGAATGGGGAGTAGACCAAGACTTGCACAGTGGTTACCTAAATATTTACAATAATTCAAAACAAAAAATACACTGACATTAGACATTAGGACTGACCAAAATTTAGAGGAGAACTCATGATATCCTACATGTACTTACTTAAAGCAGTGCATGCCTGGATGTTTACGACTGCTCTCTCCAACAAGTATCCATGACTCTACTTCGTCCTGTGTCAAATCTCCCCTGGAATCCAATTGATAATATTTAAAGATTAATTCAAATGATAATTGGATTTCAACATCCTAATTTACTGGCTGAAAGAATCATTCAGCAGGATGTGACTGAAGCTGCTGGTCATATGTACATTGTATTATAGAACCACAAATACATACATGTAGTATTGTTATAAATGCGACATGGTCCCCAATAAGTTCACTATAAAACTGTCTCTATCTTACACATCAAACACTTCGGACGTGTAGCGATCAAGCTTTTGTACTATTTATTGCCAACAGAGGGTGACGTTACTGATTTTTTAGCAGTGACAGGTTTATAATTGGATTATATTTGACAATGTGTCATGATCACAGCAATATGTACAATGTAGCTCACAGTCAATATAGAAAGGAGTATGTTTTAAGACAGGATTATTCCATGCCATATAACACACTCCAAAAGCTGGACTTGTGGAGGTAATGAACTGATTCTGATATCCCCTAAAAAAAGTCCTATAAAAGAAACAGAATAAACACTTCCAAAAAAAGAGAGTCTCCACAATAGTTTTCAGCAAGGTTCTTCAGCGGTCCAAGATTTGGTGCTGTTTATAGCGTAAGCACAGAAGTCGGGTTCTGATTAGCTAATTGAATCATGTCATCATCACATCAGCACCTCATCCGCCGATCAAGCTGTGTAGCAACACGTGACATAGTTTAGTTTAGTTTAGTTTAATCTTTATTAACGTCACACTCTCACATAGAGACCAGCCAATTCTGGCTTATGAGTGACAAAACAATAATATACAATATAAAAATATAGCACATAATAATACATATAAATAGCACATAATACTATATATAAATATAGTCAAGGTTTTTTAAAAACAACAACATGCATATACATTTTTTAAAAATAAACACAAGGAAATGTTAGCTGAAACCTCATCAAACGCCCATCATGCTATAGGCCTAGACCAAAAGAACCAAATAAGCAAGCCGCAAATGCTAACATGGCAGAAGCAAGCATGATGTTGACGTGTACATGAGGAGACAGCTAAATAATAATTACAATTTATCCCTTAGTGTACACAATAGATTGACGAAGTGTGAGAATTTCATTTGCAAATTTTGCTACCCTGCAACAATGGTTGCCATCTGACATTACAAAAATAAATTTATTGTAATCTGAAAGATTTGAGAAACTTGGGTTAAATTTAACCATGTCATTAAAGAAATTGGATCTGATATCATTATACGTTGAACAAATTATAAAACAGTGGAACTCATCTTCAATACAATTCATATTACAAATATTACAAATTCGGTTCTGTACCTGAGTGTTGTTATAACGACCCGTTTCAATGGCAATTGGAGCGCATCCACACCTGAAGAGGGCTAAAGCCCGTCTATTACACTTCTTCATAATGGTGTTTACATACTCAGCAGTGCCATAAGTGGATTTAAAGGTGCGATACGTATCGAAGTTTATTGCGAGCATTTGGGTTCTTTCTTCGGTCATTAAAGATTGCCTCTTTCCAACGATTTTCTACAAACAATTTAGCAGCATCGGATATATGATTAACTAAGTTTCGAAAGTACCGATCTGTTCAGAAATACTCAAAATTAGATCACAATTAAACTTAGAACATAACGATCTTACTTTGTAACACCAGTTCTTAATACCTTTACCTGCTAAATGTTGTGACCATTGAAAAACTTTACTTGGGTAACGGTTGCTGTCTAGTTTTGAAAGACGACTCCACAATCTAGCCACTGACTGCATTTGACGCTCAAAAGGGGAAACCCATCCCAAGTCACCAAGCATGGCGTCATTTGGAACATATTTCCCAACACCAAGGAAAAATCGGCAAGCGGTAGAACACAGAATTAATCGAGGAAAACTCATCAATACCCCAGACCCCACTGCCGTAGTCTAAAATTGGACCAACGAAAGAGTCATAAAGCTTGGTGAAAGAATTGAAATTGATACCACCCAGGGCTTTGACTTTACTGATGACCATTCCCAGAGCTCTGGATGCAGAAGCAGCTAGATTTCGGGTAGACACATGAAAATCAAGATATTCGTCAAACCAAATGCCTAAATATTTATAACCACTTACTGTAGAGATGTTAGTATCACAGCATGTAAATTGTACATTAGATTTATCACGGCTTTTAGTGCGAAAATGAACTACCTGAGTCTTTGTGTCATTTAAACTTATACGCCATCTTTTAGTCCAATTTGATACACAGTCTAACATTCTTTGAAGTGAACTTTCACTTTCAGCAACAAGTACAATATCATCTGCATACATTAGCAGATCAATTTTTGTATCAAGCACAGGAACACCACAGTTTAATTCTTGTATTTCATTCACAATACTATTCAAATAAATGTTAAAGAGCACGGGAGAAAGTAAACAACCTTGTTTCACACCGATTTCAACATCAAACCAATTTGTCATAAAGTTATTAACCCTTACCGAACATTTCACATCTTCATAAAGACTTTTAATACAGTTATAAAAGTTACCATTAATACCTATACTTCTAAGTTTATACCATAAACAATCACGATTGACACGGTCAAATGCCTTCTTGGCATCAATAAAACAAGCAAATGTGTCTTTTTTACAAAGATTTCGATTCTGTACAATAGATGAAAATGTGTATAAATGATCAAGACAACCACGGTTCTTTCTAAAACCATTCTGCTCTTCATTGATAATGTTATTTTCTTCAAGCCAATCTGTGAGCCTTTTACGGATCACATCACAATATATTTTACATACCACTGAAATCAGCGTTATACCTCTGTAACTCATCGGATCTCTAGGATCATTATTACCAGATTTAGGTATTGGGTTTATTAAACCAAATCTCCATTTGGAGGGACAAATACCACATGTAAAACAACGGCTAAAGAGAGCATGGAGGACAACTGTCATAGTTTTGTTCTTAAGTAATTCTGTTACAATACCATCAACACCAGCAGCTTTATTCAATTTAGCTCTATTAATTGCACCAATAACTTCATCAAGCTCAAGAGGTTTATTGAGATTAACTGCAGTATAATCTTTTTCAGACGAACTAGCTTCAAGATCTTTCAATTTTGTCTTTATATGTGACAAAAACTCGTCATCAAAATTATTTGCGTCAGCTTTGAAAAGCGATTCAAATTCATTACACCATTTGTTTAAAACATGGTCAGTATTATCTGTAGTTTCACCAGTATCTGTTATTACCTCCATTGGTATACTACTACTTTGTTTACAACTGCTAACACCAATTTTACCGATCTCTTTCCAAAACATAGATTGGTCACCATTCAACATATCATCAATATCTTTGATCTTACTGTATTGAAATTGTCGTTTAGCTTTCTTCACAGCTTTATCAAATTGTCTATGAGCTGATTTATATTGCACAAATAAGGTATTACGCATGTTTGGTATTTTACATCTTAGCCAAGATTTTTGTTTACAACACACCTCATCCCAAATCAATTGAAGTGATTCGTTCCACCATGGTTTAGGAGTATGTCTCATACCCTTATTGTGTTTACCACGCTTATTGTTCTTTTTCTTAAAGTTCTTTTCAACTGCAGACTTAATGTAAGTTTCAAACTTGTCATAAACACTGTCAACCTCACTCTGATTGCCTTGGTTGGTATTTATTTCAGCAATCAATTCATTTGCTTTTGACACACTAGACTCATCCATAAGAAAAGTGGACGGTATTTCACGCGTATCATACAATTTAGCCAGACTTTTCAAGTCGACATTTGACTTATTCACAGATTTTTCATAACAAGAGAAAACATTAGTTTTGAACACCCATGATAACAATGAATGATCAGGTATAGTACTACACACAGGCACACTATACTTTTCAATAAGATCTTGAACAAGTGACACTTCGAACTGCGCAAAGTTCATGTATCCATCATATGGAACGAGACAGTAATCAACAACTGATTTACCTTTTGTTGAAACACAAGTAAAATTATCTATTACATCATCATTTCTACCGTTTAGACAACACATATTAGCACTTATGCAAAAGTCAATGAATGGTTTACCTTGTGAGTTCGTACTAAAATCAATGACTTTACGAGTTTTAACTTCATCAACACCTTCAATATAATCTACACTGTCACCAATTCTGGCATTAAAATCACCACATATTTGCAACGAACCAGTATCTTGAAATTTGTAAATATCAGAAATTAATGCATCAAAAAACTCTTCAGCGTGACCACCGCGACTTGAATTTTCGGGTGGTAAATAACAACAGCAAACATAAAAACTTTCCTTGGCACTTTTGTTAGTAAATTTCAACCACAATATACCATCATGCTTTTTTCCACAGTTTTGATTGTGAAAGATTTAAGAATACGTTTATGTACAAGAATACCAACACCACCTGAACCTTTTCTTGCTTTACAATGGAGAACGGATCTATTATGACCAAACCACATATAGTTGGGAACATTTATAACATCATTTTCTTTCATATGAGTTTCTACAAGACACATAATATCAAAATCACACTTAGCAATAATATTTTTACGCAATTCACAGTTTTCTAAGTACCAACCCCCAATGTTCCAGCATCCAATTCGTAACAGCCATCTCTGTCCTAGTCCGAATGATCGTGATGAGAACCCGTGTTCTCTTGAGAACCCGTATTCTCAGCGTTGTCACTTGATTCTTTGTACAGTTTATTATCTATGAACAGTTTACCGCGTTTGAAAACTGTTTTCTTGCCAGCTTTATACGCGGTCTCCGCAACTGATTTCAGTCTGAACCGTTCCTTTCTGTCTGACTCGATTTCGCCGGTCTTGATGTAATATGAGGCCTTTTAAGTTCCTTCTTTGCTGTGATAATGGAATCTTTATCGATTAGCGAAAGTACTTTAAAAATGATTGGCCTATGACGATTCTTGTCTTGACTCTGTCTACCCGTCCGATGGGCAACCTCTACCGTAATGTTCAGCCCAAGATCTTTTCTCAGTCTTCTGTTTACGATATCTGCGCGGACCTCATCTTTCTTCTCAGGACCATAGTTGCATAACAACAAGTTATGACGCCGTGAATGCCTTTCTAGATTATCACTTGATTCACGTAATTTCTTCACATCACTTTTGTGTTGATCTATTTGGTGTATCAGCTTAGAATTTTGTTGTTTTAAAGCTGAGACCTGTTTTTCTATGTCTGATGTACGGGATGATTGAAATTCAATCGATTCATCAAAATTCTGTTCGTTTTCTTTAACCATAGCTTCCAGTTTGTCTTGACGTTTTTGGAGGCTTGTAATTGACTCACGTAAGGAAGTTTGACCATCAATTATCGTTCTTAGGGAGCTTCTGACAAAGGTTTCAAGTCAGGCTCTGTTTGAGGTTGAATATCAGTACTCACATCATCATCTTTCACGGGTTTAACTTTCCCTCTCCTACCTCTCAGTTCCATTGTTGGTGTTGGTGGACCCATTCCGGACACAAAAAGTCACTTAAATATCGTTGAAAGTAACAAAACCAGTCAAATATGGTCCAAGTATGATCCACAGGATACAAATAGTAGGTGATGATGAAAATAGAAGATTGATGGCAAAACCAAATGGTGATATTTGATGATTATTTTGAGTCAATACACACGATTAAAATTATACGTGTTTATCATATGAGTGAGCAAACATTCATAACATATGTGATAATCAGGAACAGTAGTTGGACACCGCTGAAGGAATTTGCAGAATAGCATAGTGTTTGAGTAGTCATAATAATCACTTCAACCGGTATCAAGCATACATAATTATGCTCTCCAAATATTACTGATTGATGACACCCGCTGACTCCAATGACCACTCAAATAAGGGTGGGGGAACTTTTTGAGGTGTTTAATTATAAACACAACTTATTTCATACCTGTATGCATCAGCAGCCTTAAGAGGCACATCCTCATACCCTATAGGACAGAAATAATGATTCCAGCAATGGTAAATGAATGTCTTTGTTTCATCTTGTAGACCTTTCTTCAGCAACTGTAAAGCTTCATCTGAGCTCCGTCCCAATGTCCTGTTACTACCGTGTGGTTTGTAAAGGAAGTAAGTTTTACCTCGTACTCCGTAGTGATTGTTTAGCTGCTCAAACCACCTACAATGGAAGTTTAGAAGAGTAGATTATTGAAAAGCTGAAAATAACATTCAGTGTACTATATAAGCCTGGAGCAATTGCAAATCACGATCATTTGGATAAATTTGAAACCTGACATGCTAAATTGAAAATAATATACTAAAATACTTGTGATTCATGCAGCAATCACCATATAATGTACATCAATTTTGACAGTTGACTGTAATCAGTTCATGAGCATAATTATGGAAATCAACCAGTTCATGAGCATACAAATAGCCCCTGGATTGGGGAAAATAGCCATTTGGGTCCATGCAAAGCTTGTGAACATTCAAAAGTTTGCACTAAAAAGCTACTAAAGTCAGTGCACCAAACATGTATGACTGGTCAAGGATGACTTGTGGTGACCAGTGAAAACAAGACACTCTAGCACCAAAAGCAATACTTTCAATTCACCAGCGAAGTGTTACGTGTAATCCGATTACCACTATGTCAACTGGATCATGCTTTTGAGTTCTGCACTACGATCGAAATGATCGCAACACAATGTCTATGGCATGTACTATCAATTCCAAAAGGTGTGTGATCCAGTTACCAGGGAGTTACGTAACCACTTCGCTGTCGAAAAAGGCTTAGGCTATAGACAAACAAGACATCAAAACTTTGCAGAAAAAAAAACACAAATGGGTTTCTTTTGATATATTCAGTTTTAAAATTTGATGCATGGATTTTGAATTATTATGGCGTAATGAAGGTGGTCATTATGTAAGTGATGCGTTTATATGACAAATCATTAAATCAATATGACAGATTCATGATTTGCAGTATGCATGGGCTGTATGGAACCCACCTTCTCCCATCTATATTTCTTTGACAGATTCATGATTTGCAATATGCACTAGGCTCTATGGAACCCACCTTCTCCCATCTATATTTCTTTGACAGATTCACGATTCGCAGTATGCACTGGGCTGTATGAAATCCATCTTCTCCCATCTATATTTCTTTGACAGATTCATGATTCGCAGTATGCACTGGGCTGTATGGAACCCACCTTCTCCCATCTATATTTCTTTGACAGATTCATGATTTGCAATGTACTGGGCTGCATGGAACCCACCTTCTCCCATCTATATTTCTTTGACAGATTCATGATTTGCAGTATGCAATGGGCTGTATGGAACCCACCTTCTCCCATCTATATTTCTTTGCCATCTCACCTCATTAGTGTAGCATTTCCAGTGAATGGCCCAAATCGTATCTCTGCAAATGGTGGTTTGAAACCAAGCACAGTCAGAGCCTGCTCTTGTGTGATAGGCTGATGATTGCCACCTCCTAGGGTACTGAATAAGTAATTCCAACATCCAATGAGAGAAGAAAGACCGCATGACTTGCTGTACTGTGGTCTGCTGATGCATAACCTGTGGCAACAAGTGTATACAATGATAATCTGCAAATTGCAGCAATTTCAATTTTACTTTTTTATTTGCCTAACATGAGGCAAACAAAATCAGGGTCAAATTTTTTTTTAATGATTTTTTGTTGTTGCAGATATGCACAAAAAATCAATGTTTTTCACTTAAAATTAATATTTTAATAAAATTAATATTTCATTGAAATATTAGTCTTAACTTCACTATCATACAAGTATCCAGTATTCGAAATTGACAAATGTTTCTAATGGAAAAAGCAATAATAGTTGTGTGTTTTTTTTTTTTTTTAAATGAAGGTTTAAAAAAAATTGACTGCCCAACCCAACTTTCCCATTTTACCCACTTGAGGGCAACACAATCAGATCAGTTTATTATGGTTTTACTGTAGTCTTTGATTGATATCAAAGCATAGGCAGCTTCAATTCACTCAAAGCACCAAAGTACTAATTAAATTGGGCTATTCCAGTTCAAATATATACACTCCCAATTGGATGCATGACCTTGATTTTCCACAAATAGGGAGTGTGAATTTCCAATTGAGGTTATCTGCAGATGTTACTCCATTTTTGAAGTCCACACCCTCTGCATGGGAGATTAATGTCATATCTTCCACAAGGGGTGTATGGATTTCAACTGGAATAGCCCATGTATTGAATATGGCTCTGGTTTTTTTAACATGTATCAAAAGTGTGAACTGAGAGGGTAAAAATGAAATTGACAGAAGACACTTAAAATATGTCATTTCTCAAAGCAGATGACTTGAATTTTATGAAAATATAAAACTTGGAGCTTAATTCTGTTCATTTGGTCTGTAAACTTTGTAGACCCTTTGGCCAAATGAGATTTTTTCATAAAAAAGCAACTTGTTGCCAAAGCTAGATATTGATTACTGTAATGCCCATTAGTTACCAAATTAGTTGTCATAGGAAAATAATGAGTCCAAGTTACTATTGACCAAATATGGCCATTCTGCGATCACTTTTAGGTAACTTTTCAGGCATATGAAACTGAAAAATGGGCAAAATAGCAGATTTGGTGGTCAAAAATATGCTCTAAATGTAATTAATTTCATCCACATATATTGCTAATCCATATGTGAACGAGGTAATGATAACCAAGTACTGACATATCAAAATAAGTTTGATAATGCCTTTATAGTAAAAATGTAACTCTAGATACTCGTGGGTTTCGGATGTTACATTATTTTGTTAACATGCATTATTTGCAGGTATCTGGCCCTATTTCTAAGCACATTATTAGTAAAAAAATGTAAATGATAATCACTGTCAGATGATTAAACCTATCACTTGAAAATCTAATCATCATTAAATGATATTTTCATCTTACTGAAGAAATTTTTTAATTTAGATGTATATACATGTACTGATATGGCATTTATTCATATACATTGTTAACCACATCCTTATTGTAAATGTGCACTGGACATCATAATAAACCAAATTAATTAGCTCCCTGAAGCATTAAGTTAATAATACAAAAGGCTACACCTTTCTTACAATCATAATCAGGCTTTCTTTTACGTCTTCCCAACTTAATAGTGTTTCGGATGTTACATTACGTTAACATCCAATTGCAATCTAATTGAACTTATTGAGGGAAACATTTGGGACATTTCATTATTTTAGCATAATATCAATCACTTTGAATCAGAAAACCTGTTGAAATTATTCAAATGATTCAAAATATGTACAAATACGTGTATAATTAAAGGCAGTGATTCGGATGTTACATGATGTTAACATTTTTACAAAGTTTGATGGTTGGAAGTTGAATTAACAAACATGAGATCATTATATACAACAGGTATGTTGCCATGATGGACACTCAGAAATTTTTTAATGCAAGGCACAATCATTTATCATTTGCACACATATAAAATATGCAAAAACTGATCGTATTAAAACAGCTCATAAGTCTGTGTTAACAAATAATTCCCATGAAACTTGTTCTGTTGTAAGAGGATTTTTCTTAGTGGTTAATTTGTTTCCATTGATAATTTATTGTTTTATCGGACATAATGAAGCTGTATGAAGCATAGTAAGTATTTCTCCTGCTTCGTTTCTGGTATATGTGCATAGTGATTCCAATATAGGCCTAACACATGTACATACTTATATTTTTTATGTTAAAATGATCACTTTTTTATGAAAATGCAGCTTTTTTCAATTTTGAAATAAATGATTATGACAAAATTGCTACTTAATTATTTTCAATAAGTTTTAGATATCATCTAATGCTAAAATATTATAAAGTTTATTGAAATTACAACTTCATTTTGGACTTGTTAACAAAAAATGGGTAACATCCGAAACACATTTTAAATCAAAGTATTTTGCTAGTGTAATGGAGAAATATTCAGTGTAAGTTGCTTTTCAAATTTAAAATAAATTTCTTAGGACATGTGTATATGTCAGTAATGAAATTAATTTGAAAGGAGTGAACCAAATTAATTATGTTGCTTTTTATCTTATGTGTTATGCATAGAGACAATAGATATTGTAGAGCTAACAACTTGTAATTTTTTCCACTAGCAAGGTTTACAAAGGTGAAATGGAGTCAGCAATATTAGGAAAATGAGGATGTACACCATATTTACTAGAAATTCACATTCATTTAAGTGTATATTCTAAAATCTTCTTACAATGCCCTGTTATTGGCCTCACTTTCCGTTAACATTTTGCCTTGTAACATCCGAAACAAACTTGACATGTTAACAGTTTGCACACTCAAAGAACAAACCTGGGTATGGTAAAAAATATTTCTACTATGGCCTTCCCATGATTTCCAATCAATTTGACCTTTTTATTTCCCCTCTAATTAAATTTCTTCAACAAAATGTCACTCTTTCTGTCTCGGATGTTACATTTGATTAGGATGTTACCATTGTTAACGGAAATGTTGTGTGGCCAACATTTTACATAAAGTCAAGAGGAAGTGAAATCATTTTTCATTTAGATACTTGTTGTCACGGCTACTTCAACTTAATAATGAAAATTCGAAGCTAGTATTGTTCTTCACATAATTATAAGACAATATGTATTCTTTCGGATGTTACAAAACTGTTAACGGAAAATGAAACCCATTTAAGTAATGCTTCACCATAATTTGAAAACATTCAACCGATACAAAATTTGCACTTGCAATTATTTATATTGCCCTGAGGCAAACATTTAAAGTATTTGTGTATGTTTTACATGATAAAACAATCACTTAGACCATGTTAAAAATAGAGCAAGATTGTTAACGGAAAATGTAACGTCCGAAACATAATTTTCAAGTGCTCAAAATTTTTCATGTTAGAAATTATTTAGGTAAATCTTGGATTTCTTGGATCTTGTACTAACATGTGTTCATAAAATATTGAACAGAATACTCAGAGCTGATCTGGTTTTATTTGGTAAACGAAACAAATTAGTCACTTTTGTTAGGTTGACAAATTTCCGTTAACAATTGGACATTTGGTCTTGTCACAAGTAAAGAAAGAAAACTGGGACAAATTTTGTTAAGCTATGGGAGATTAGCCTAGGTCTACACTACATAAAAATATAAAAAGTTATCCGGAAATAGGTCATGTGTTTCTGCTGGGGTCTCCCAAAGTGTCATTTAGCCTTTTGATACATGTTAAAAAAACCAGAGCCATATATCTTTTACACTTTCCATGTATTATATATACCTACCATCTTCTCTGATCTAGCATCTTTCTCTGTGTCAGTTGTTCAGCTGTGACTTTGACTTCAGGTGGCACATACCCCTCTGCACCTTCTCTCGATATCATCCACTTAGATGCCTTTGACTTGTATGTCTTCTTTGGTGCACCTGATGGTAGCAATGACAATGGTTGTATTAATTGTAAGTTATCACTTTCGAACCAGTTCCACAAATTCAATCAATCAATCACTGACATTTATAAAGCGCCAAAAACCAAAAAAGAAGGCGCTATGAACTAGGCACAAAAAGCAAAGAATAAAAATGATTATACAATGAAGGTGATACCTTGTGATACAAGCAAAATATACTACTACAACAACAACATTCATCTACATGTATTCTTATACAGCACAGTAGGCCACGATTGGGAAATTTGTAATCGCGATAAGGGGGCACTGAACAGTAAGCGTCGCCATTGAAAATACATGCGCCGAGGGCCTAAAGAACGAGCTATTGCCAAGTCCGTGCAATAGATGGGGTTATTTGAACTGTTTGGTGATGGAGCAACACTCTTTAAATTTAATATATCTTTTTTTGCACATAGATCGACAGTGTCAGGTTTTCACAAATTTCACTGTTTTACCTCAACCCTTATTTTGTAAGCGTTTCACCTCTCAAAATCGGGTTCTTGACGATTGCATTGTGGGATATCTTACACATCACGTAAACAAAATTCAAGTGATTTTTTTCGCATTCATGGGCAACAAGAACATGTCAGCTTTAACATAACACCCTACAATGATGTCATACGTACATTTTGGTGGAAATACGCATATATTTGGCCTAAATTTTGTGTTTTTAAAGTACTATACAGACGTTACACTCCGGTCGCGGAAGGTTACTGTTCAGTGCCCCCTTTGAAGAGCCAAATTTTTTTCACTTTTGTGAAAAAATACTATTTTTAAAAAGAATGAAGTGTTTCATGATGAATGCTTTTTATTTGGGCTCTCTACGACTATCATTTTCCGAGTTATGACCTTTCTTGTGATGTGTTCTTTGTCCAAAACTTTCGGAAAATACGCATAATATTCACTAACCTAAATGCCCAGGGATGGGTTTCTTGTTCAATTTCATCTTAAACAAAAAATGGATGTAAAGGCTATATTCCTCATCAAAAGTCATCAAAACCCTAGGACATTTTCGTTTCTGATACCAGAAAATGTATTGAGAGTGTCTTTTGTGTAGCATGTCGTTTTATTTGTGATAAAAATTACGAAAAACAACTAATATTTTAAGTCAAAACAATCAAAGCATGCATGTTATGGCACTGGGGGTCAACAGCTAAAACGTGTTCTATAAGTTCAGCGAGCATGTATTTTTATTTTGTGTTGTGTACCATGATTTTAATCAGTTTCTATAGCAGGTGCAGGCCACCAGTATCATTCATAGATGCAAATTACACCGCATTGATCTGATGATGAGATCCACTGGATGCACTTAAAAATTAGCACTTCACTCTATACGCCGTACCCATGATGATGCGTCGGCGTCAACACGTGGCGCACCGTAGGTACGCAATGACAAGATACCCGATGTTGAACAATTCCTACCAACTTTCCACCTTAAAATGATGTGATAATGTAAACTTTTCATGATCACGGATGTCCGTTTTCCATAACCGGATCGCTTATCAAAATTGCATGCATGCAGCTCAAAGTGGCACGTATGTACGATAGACCCTGCTGAAATTCTTGCTCATTATTCATATCTCAAGTACTTAGATATTATTATACACGCCATCTTCATTATAATTCCTTTTCATTTATAATGTTTTAATATTCCCTGCAACATTTAAAAGTCGTGATATCTACTTGTGGAACAGTGTGATTTCAGCCTTAAAATGTCGCTTAAAGTTGGAAAATTCATCACGCATGAGGCCCGTATTAACTAAAAACAGGCTTTCTGAAATTCCTGCTAGCCAGATCCCAAGTAGTAAAATGTTTTATGGACGTCATCTTCATATATGTACCTTCTTATTTACAGTGTATTAATATTCCCTGCAACATTTAAAAGTCAAGAAATCTACTTGATTTCGCAACAGTCTGATTTCGGCCTGAAATCGTCGGGATACCCGGGGAAATATACAAATTGCTCGTTGTTATACCCGGCGCACCGTATGTGTTATAGGGTTAGAGTTAGGGTTAGGGTTGAGGTTAGGGTTAGGGTTAAGGTTAGGAGTAGGAGTAGGATTATGGGCCTATCTAGACATAGGATCATGCATGGTTATGATTAGGGGCTAGGGTTAGGATATAGTATGGATTAAGGTATGATCAGGGTTATGATCGTGGTTATAGTGTTGACCAGGGCCGGCTTAGGATTAGGGTTAGGATCATCAATTAGGGTTAGGATCAAAGCTAGGGTTAAAGGGCCTAGGGTTAAGGTAAGTAAGTGGTGCACAGAGCTGCGGAGTAGGCCTATTCCAGAATTATGCCGATTTATTGGTTAAAAGTGCTTTACAGGTGGTTATTTTAATCAGCCTAGGTGATGTTGGTGTAGGCCTATGGTTTAAGGGTCATGCAAATCAGATTTAAAGCTAGGGTTATCATGTTAGAGTTAGATTCAGCTTTGTGGCCAAAAACTCACTGAAGGACTAAAGGCCCTGTATACAAGCTTTAATAGGACTATATTTGTCGTTTTGTTTGTTATAATGTATGCAAAAACCATTCTCTAAGCAGCCGATGGACACCACATGTAGGCTTTGCATTTTGAAGCATCTTTTTAAGCTTTTATCCGACCGACACACGTACTCATAGCCAGCCGCCATGATTTCTAATGCATCAAAACTTGACTCGGTTGCATGACTGGCTGCAAAGTTTTGATCAAATAATACTCACATCATACCTATCATATAGCTAAATAGCCTCTAAATTTCACCAAAGCACTTCCAACAAACACAGAAAATCACACAGAAAACAAACAAATTAATTACCGATCAAAATGAATGAAAGAAACACGTTTAAATGATCACAATACTGGCAAAAATAACGTGAATTTCGGGCAAGACTGATCTGGTACCCATATGCATCACGGCATCCAATTTACCTTTATAATACGTTAAGTGAAAAGATAACGAACATCAGCAAGTGCTGTTATAAGGGGCACTGAACAGTAAGCGTGCCGCCATTGAAAATACATGCGCCGAGGGCCTAAAGGAACGAGCTATTGCCAAGTCCGTGCAATAGATGGGGTTATTTGAACTGTTTGGTGATGGAGCAACACTCTTTAAATTTAATATATCTTTTTTGCACATAGATCGACAGTGTCAGTTTTTCACAAATTTCACTTTTTTAACTCAACCCGTATTTTGTAAGCGTTTCACCTCTCAAAATCGGGTTCTTGACGCATTGCATTGTGGGATATCTTACACATCACGAAACAAAATTCAAGTGATTTTTTTCGCATTCATGGGCAACAAGAACATGTCAGCTTTAACATAACACCCTACAATGATGTCATACGTACATTTTGGTGGAAATACGCACATATTTGGCCTAAATTTTGTGTTTTTAAGGTACTATACAGACGTTACACTTCCGGTCGCGGAAGGTTACTGTTCAGTGCCCCCATAATCAGGCCCAAGAGCAGGCACTCACATTTTTAGGTAGGTATGATCTACAGGCACCTTTATGAACTACATGTAGGCAGTGGCATAACTACATGTATAGGGGGAAATGGGGACAATTGCCCTCCAAATATTCCATTCTGTTGGTTCATTTAGAGTGGCCTACTATACTCGGCAAATCATGCATCTGTATGTTATGTACTGATACAGTGATCTTTCGTCCAACTTTGACAAATTTGGATAAAACGTTGATGGTTCAGAATATTTAGTATAACCTCCCAGGGCTGAAATTGTTCACTTTTTGTATTCGTAACCAAGGTAGCAAAATACCATGATATAGTAAAAAATGTATGAAAATTGGACTTCCAAAAGGCTAAAACCTTGATCTTTTCTGCCTCCTGGTCCCCAGGTTGGGGCCCACCTTCACCCCTGGACCCCACCAGGGCCCACCTTCACCCCTGTACCCCACCAAAGGTCCTAAGGTGGGCCCCACTACCCCATCAATTAGTTGCTACACTCGCTTCCCTCACTTCACTTCACTTGTTAGTATACCTTGTCAGTTCTAAGAATCACTTGCCCCCCATACCATAATCCTGGCTACCCCTAGTGCCGTACTATTACGCTGTCTTTCCTATTCGGAGAGGATGACAATTTTGACCTGCTCATCTGTTTACAAACAGAGAGGTAAACAAAAGACCATTCCGCTTGTCCAAACACTCAAGACTTCAAGTATCAGAAGGATGGTCCACAATAGCGTGATTCACGTAACATGAATAGGGATTAAAAAGCTGTCAAGTAGAACCATCTGCTTCTTTTGTCCAATTTGCCATCAAGATTTCATATGGAAACAGTTCAAGCCCAAAACATGATCATGTCAGAAATTAATATTTTGTTCTGGGACTGATAATTTGGACTAGGCTACCCCTATATGTAGGCCCATAGTAATCACAATTCTCCATTTACCTGCTTTCTTTGGTTTCCTCTTTGGCGCTGCAAAATCAGTACAATCAATTTCCCACGCAAGAGGCTCATTCTTCAAATCATCACTTTTCCCCTCACCGACTTGGCCAATAATATCATGCAGACATGTCGCCACGTCCTTCCTCCTTGCATCTAATGATGACGATAACTGCACATTGCTATCAACACTTTTCGATGTCTTAGCTTTAGACTTTTTCGTAACTTTAGATTTCTTCTTTTTCAATGGTTCTGCATCAACAGGTGCGTCTTCATCATTAAGACCGGGAGTAACACCCTTATCGTCAACGAGAGCATTTTGAATCAGTTCATCAATGAGATCAGTAACTTGGATATTGTTCCTTGACCACTGATACAACAGTAAGTTACTGCTATCTTGAGAAGACGAGAGGTCTAAAGTGTCTCGAGACGATGACAGATAATCAAACTCTTCGTCATCAGGTTCGACTACGATAGGCTCGGATGTTACGTTGTCATCAATGAAAGAGCCCGCTTCCTCCTCCTCCAAGTAAACATCATCAATGGAGAGAGGAGTGTAAGGGTGGCTTTTAGGAGATTGATGTAAGAAGGGGGATGCTCTGGAATGAGAGAGTCTGTTTGAGTACTAGCTGTATGTTTGGGTGTGAAGTGGCAACTTGAAGCTTGATGGCTTGTGGAGACCTGTGTATGAAAGCAGGTAAAGTTACAATTGAAAAGTTATGACAACAACAAAAAGTTCTGGATATCATTATGGTTAATGGACATATCAAAACTTTTATGGGAGTTTAAGCACATGAACTTTGCATTCAAAGAATTGCCACTTTTGTTTTAAGTCCCATACCCCTGAAATAAATCCTGAATATACTTGAGATCTACATATAGGCTGACCGTAGGTAGCTAGACAATTTTGATAAGAAGTATGTAGGCCTTAAATAGTTAGTTATACATGAGAAAACTGGAATTGCCAATCTAGCACCATGACACTTTAAAAATTCTTTTAATCTGACTGGTATCATAAATAGACAGCAAGGGAGACCTTTACCACAGGTTCCATGCAGTCAACATCATTCAGATGTGTGAAGATGTCTGGTGCTTCTGGAAGCAAGTTAAAGTTTTACTTTCAATTTTTTTAAATTTATTTGCAACTTTATATCATCTGATCTACTGGATGAATAATCTACACCAATATAAATCTTATAATGTTTCTCACATAAGAAACATCAATGTTAAATATTGACCCACTTCTGGAGTGGGCATTTCATTTGAAATCCATATCCTAAATGTAAAACATGACCTTAATCTCTCATACAGGGGGTGTATAGTTCACATGCAGTCACCCATCCATTCAGGTAAAACCCCATTTGAAATTCACACTCCCTATAAATGAGAAAGATGAAGGTAATGTCTTTCATAAGGGATGTACATGTATTTCAACTGGAATAACCCAATAGGGCTTCAATGATTTGTTCCCTTACAACATCATGCTATAAGTCCTAGACTTACTGTGATTATTTGAAATTGAGATTCCTCCAGTCATGGAGTGCTCCTGGAGCACAATATGTCTCCTTACCTGATAGTGGCTGATAGACTAACACACTGCAATGTGTGAAATATACCAAGGGATATTTTGACAGCAGATTTTGCTACACATAAAAAAAATTCGTAATTCCAACGCTGGGCACTATTCATTATAAATGTGTGCACGGTTTATGAAATTGTATTGACTGTTCAAGTATAAGAACAATATCTATCTGCTGGCTGGGATTGTGCCAGATCACACTCTCAGTTCCAGCACTCCTCTCAATATTGCCTTTTGCAATCTTGTGAATAATTTAATTTAACATGTAAAACAGAGGCATGATCACCGGGATGAAAAAATTCTTATTTTGTCCAAAAATCTTTTCAATTCTTATGCTGTGGTCGCATTTTGGATGGGAAGGAAAATCCACAAGTGTGGGCTGTACTTGTGCTACGGATGTGTTTTAAATTTACACCGATGGATTGAAAGGTACAAAATGATAAACTGAAATAAAAAAAATAAAACAACAAATAGCTGCCCTATGAGGTAGTAAAGTAATAGTGCTCCAGGAGCACACCATGTTTAAAGGAATCTCAAATACAAATGTATACTACTTACGGCAGCATCTTTCCTTGGTGATGGCTGTAAGTTTGATGGCAGGTGGACGGGTTCTTTGCTTTCTTGTATTGCTTGTTTGGTTTCATCTTCTGTTGGTGTTAATGGTTCATCACTTTGGTACAACCCTTCTTCATCTGTCCCCTCTCTCTCCAAACCACTTGAATAGGCAGATTGATGGTTACCCATCCTAAAAATAAAGAAATACACTTGCATTGGACTTGAAAAGTATACCTCCTCTAGACTAGCTGTGCACTGTAATTGCAATGCTTTAGGTGTTTTTAAAACTTAAAGTTTCGGGCGACTGAGGGATCCAAACCCGCGGGTGACGGATCCTATTCTTGACTGTGCAATCCTTCAATAATTCCCGGTACCGTGATCACGGTATAGCCTTACTACATGCTTAAATGTCAGTTCCAATAATTGAAACTCACAGCTCCGACCGGGAGCTCCAAGAAGTGCTGTGTATATTGCCGCGGTTTGGTGTGCAATCATACCATACTTAGCCGTCGGAACGAAGAAAGCTTTGCTCTACAAATGATTGCAAATTACACAATTTGTAATCATTTTTCACCTCAAAATATGATATGAACACACAGGTAAGCAATGTCACATGATGTTTGGATGGGTATACAGGTTGTCAATATTAATATTTTACTAGAATACTATAGTAAGAATTCCAATTGAATGAACGTAACTTTCAATAGCGTGATGATTTTTTGCGTACAATGTGCGATGTACGCCAGCGTGTGCGACTGTGCGTGAGTAACGCGGTAGTGAATCCAACCATTGCCAACGCACTCATGATTGGTTAGCATTGTATCCAAGCCAAGGTCGTGCTTTCGCGTTGTAGTTGGAAATACGCGATATACGATCGCGATTGTATCGAGTACAACTGTTGCAAGCTGCGTTCATTCAATTGGAATTCTTACTATGTAATGCAAAAATAAATCCCAGAGTCACTTGCACAGAAGCCTGCACTGCATGCCTGAGAAGGTTAGAACTTGAGAACAAGTTACAACATGTGCTTAAAGGAGTATTTCGTGATTCTAGCATCCTCTTTTTTATGACATTTTCAGTAGATATCCACGAAAAAACCAATTCCCAAAATTTCAGTTGATTCCGATTTTGCGTTCCCAAGTTATGCATGATTATGTGTATTACACTGCTCCATAGACATAGACTACCTACCAAAATCAGAATTGTTCAGTATTAAAGTGAGCCGTTATAATTATGCAAGATAATGTTGCATTCAATTACTTTTATTGTCACTAATCGTCTGATATTTTTAACTCTTTATGACCATTTTACTATTGAATACTTTAATTTTAATAAACATCAGTATAATTTTGAGTTCAACGAAATGGGTTCATCATGACTAAGTAATAATAACATATTTTTAATAAAATTCGACTATGGCATAGTCTACCATAGACAATGCGTTGTAATTTCGTTCTGGTGCACCTTGCTCGAGAAACACTAACCACGAATGCCTCGAGCATTCGTGGCTAGTGTTTCTCGAGCAAGGTGCACCAGAATGAAATTCAATCAAATTTCACGATATCTTTGCTAAACGAATTAATCTGCAAGAAATATTTTGTACATACACATTATGTAGCCAGAGGTTTCCAGTGATATAAAAATCTCAACTTTTTTGAGAAAAGTGGGGATGAGGCTGTGGATCACGAAATGCCCTTTTAACTAAGTCTAAGTGCTCCAACGTTCGAAATTTGTAGTTTATACAACTGGAACAATGTATAGGTTCCTTGTACTAGGTCAAATGCTGGAGATGGATGATAGTACGAGTGAGGAGTTGATGGACAACAAAAAACAGCTTTCCTTTCATTACGCTAACATCGACAAAGCTGCAAAATTCTGCTACCTTTTAGTTTTCTTAACCATGTTAAGGGATCTAAAAAAAATGCGTTTCGACAGTATTTTTGTGGGACATGAGAGCACCTCAGACCTATCGAATTGCATTCTGAATCTGAAGCATGTCTTTCTGATATCAAATAATTTTCATTTTTGAAAATCACAATATAATAAATTTTATGACAAATTATAAAAATTTGATATTTTTCAAATTTTGATATATAACAGTCCTCGAAGTAAATTATATAAATCTAATGATATATTCTTAAAGTGTATGTAGCAGGAAGGAAAAGCCGACGGTCAATTGAAAATTTGGACATTTCATATTGAAGATATGTATTTTTTCCCAAAAAGACCTAATTTTTTGTGTGTTTTGGGAAAAAAATCCATATCTTCAATACGAAAGGTTTTCATCCCACCTACATACACTTTAAGTATAAATCATCAGATTTATAAAGTTTACTTCAAGTACTGTTAAATATCAAAAATATCAATTTTTAATGATTTGCCATATTTGTGTATTAAATTGCGAATTTCAAAAAAATCAAAATTATTTGATATCAGAATGACATTCTTCGTATTCAGAATGCAATAAGCCCGTTCGCAATTCCAGATTTCGGCATACTTGCAATGCATTATGGGAAAAAAATTTAGAGATAAATACGAGGAGGCTACTGTACATTTCCAATGCGGTGAACTGTGCCGTTTGCATAAAAACATCTTGTACTGGAATTTTGCCAATTATTTTGTCTTTATTTCTTCATGATATCAATATATTTAATCAAATACAATGTATCATGAAGAAATAAAAACAAAAAATAATGTTTTTATGCAAACGGCACAGTTCACCGCATTGGAAATGTACAGTAGCCTCCTCGTATTTATCTCCAATTTTGTTTGGCGACTTTTGTTTCTGCACATGCGCAGTTGTAATTGCGAAAGGGCTTATTCGATATGTCTGATGTGCTATACTGTCCAAACGTTCATACCCCAGCCCTTAATAACACGATTCAGATTTCGAGTATAATATTCGACGATATTGGCAGAATATTCATCGATTAATTTACCTTCAAATTAATCACTATATACGTAGCTTCAATATACTTACATTAATATTCTCAAAATAGCAAAATTAGGTCACTTTGCCGAGAAAATCCCAAAATATTTCTAAGCTTACCTGCGTTGATGTTTGTAAACAAACCAGCTCCAACCGGAAATCCATACTGTATACCGCCCTCTATTATTGTACGCTTTTATTTTTTTGATGTTTTAGCAAACTATTATTGACAACATTCATGCAGGTTGTAGGCCCACAGATGGATAGGCTTGTTTACTGGGGGGGGCTAATTTTTTTATTTATTTTTTTTTGGCAGGTGTGTATATTAATAGGGGACATGATTGGTTGGATGGGGAGTCTCGGTGGACTTGTTTGATGTTTATTTCATTGTTTTCTAAGACGGCTAGAGTAAGATGATGAAACCAATAGGCCTATTATATTATAGGCCTAGTATAATAGGCCTATTACTAGGGGGTGGGGCCAGGGGGTCACTGGGCAGGAAAATGGGTCAGAGTCTGGAAGCGCGCTTTCCTGTTCTGCACTGTCTGTTGTATTTTTAGGCCTAAAGCCTTATTAATATTATTAGAAATAAATGTTTCCCGAATGAAACTGAATTTCCAGGTCCAAACATGAATTTTTTTAATCGGCATGCCGAGTAAAATAGAATTTGTTGTTATTTTTGTTCGAAGTTTTGGACCGGGATAATAATTATTGGCAAAGTGAAAAACCCAAAATATTATGAAGGCCTTTTCCGGATGGGGTAAGTGGGACACTTAAGGATATTATTGGATATAAAACTCATGTAAGTGAATAAAGATTGGACTTGTGTTTTTGGGCGGGTGCGGCGTGCCGCACCCTCCTTATATGCCTATTTGTCTGACTATTGACCTACTTTTTCACATGCTGCAGTGTTGAGAAAATATTCGTGCCGGTAATATACCCAAACACCCACAGAGGTGATAGTTTACGGCGAGTTTTGTAATTATTACTTGAATTTGATAGGCCTATGTAAGTAGGCCTATACGATAAAGTCGTCATAGGCAGTAATGTGTTTGTATTAAAAGAAATAACAAAAATAATCATTTAAGTAATAGAAATACTATTTGGAAATTGCAGCAAGATTTGCAGATGTTTTTATTTGAACAGTACCAGTTCACCAGTTTTGCTATGTGACAAATTGTGCTTGCTGATGCTTGTATAAGGTATTTTAGACAAATTATTAGAATGCATGTGCACCAGTAGAAATGGCCCAGGTTGAAATAAATAAACATATGAATGAATATTTTATTCCCTGGATTATATTTGTTGGGACAAAATAATGATAGGCCTATAGTTTGACGCTTTGAAATACAGTTAGGCCTATGTTATTAATCATAATAAAGTTACAAGGTTAAAAAATAATATCGAAATATTGTATTGTAAAATCAAACTTTTCCCCTCATAAGTTGTATCATAACAACATATTGAGGAAATTGATATGACAGATTTTTAAACTTTGATATGGAAAGATACCCCAGCCCTGTTGTCTCACCAGAGAAGATGAGCAGAAGTCTTTCTATCTGATGATAAAAAAACCCTCTAGGTATGATTACGAAAATGTTTTAAATAACTATTATCTACAAAAGTTTTATAACAATGTTTAAATATAAAATGTTAATAGATAAGATTAAAAACAGGAAAATATGACACAACCTCCAATGGGGGAATAACAAACGTATAAACGTATAAAGTTAAAAACTCTTTTAACTTTGTTTATACGTTTTGTGTTATTCCCCCATTGGAAATCGATGTTGTGTCATATTTTCCCTGTTTTTAATTGTGAAGAGTTACTCATTCTTTCATTTCTCTTGACAATTTTTCATTTGCCCGCCCTATTCCTTTTAAAGGAATTTTTATTATAATTCAAGTTAAGCTCCTATATATTATAATCCTAAACAATGTTTGGTGTTAGTTTTTTATTTTATTTATTTTACTTTTTTATTTTACAGCAATAAAAAAAAGTATATTTATATTGAAGCATTTGGGTATTATTAACATAATTATACCAAAAAATAGTAATACTATACTATCATTATGTTTATAAATTTCATCTGGATATATGAGGCAGATTTTTTTTTTCTTGGGTTTTAGTGACAAAACCCCAAAAAACCCACGATTTGCGATTTTCAACCACAAAATCAATAATCAAGTCATTCAATAGGCGTGTTCAGTATTAATTTAATTTTCGAACTTGTTGGCGGCATTATAATGCAATTGCAAAAAAAAAAAATTAATACCTGAGCGCAAGAAGTCCACATGATGTATGTACACTAAAGTTACGTATAGTTTCTTAGGGTTTTATAATGTTTAATACATTTTCCAGGGTGAAAACATCATGAAAGGTTTGTTTTGGCCACTGAACATGTATAAAATATTACAACTATACGAAACTATACGCAACTTTAGTGCATACATGTTGAGGGGCCAAGTGGATTTGCGGTCTTCTTGCGCTCAGGTCTTCAATTTAACTTAGCAATTTTGTTATTTTTGGTATCAAAAATTAATTTCAAGAACTGTCCATCTACCCCAAGTGCATGGGGTAAGTGGGACACCATACTAAATAGGCCCTAATGGGCTCATTTGCATAATTTCATCATGATTTGCTGCTATCAGGATTGTAAAAAGCATTTATATTCTTTCGGGGAAATTCAGTTATTATCTCTCAATTTGTCCATAATTCTCAGCAAAGATTTTCAAATATTTGGTAATAAATAAGTATAATTCCTCAAATTTGGCCGCCACATCAAGGTAGTGTTGGTCTCAAGCATCTCCCGCAGCTCAAATGCCAAATAAACTCCAATATGTGACCATCCACCACGAAGTGGTAGTAAAGTCGGCTCTAGACCATTTTCTGTTTCTTGCAGATTTTGTAACAATGTACTTTCAGCTTTAGAATGACACCTCAACCAGCTTCATCTGACATCTGGAAGTGAAGTTATGGTTCATCAAAGGTCAAATTTCTTATATATTTTACATAGAAATCCACATATTGTTTTTTTTATCTCAAAATGGTAAATGCCGACTTTACGACCAGTTTGTGGTGGATGGACACATATTGAGCCGTGAAATTATAACATACATATTTGCATTGGGTTCGGTATCGTATTGGTGGAGTGCAATGAAGATGCAGTATAGTAAGAGTCCCACTTACCCCACTGTCCCACTTACCCCATCTTACCCTATGTCAAAATAATTATAGGCCTATATATACCAGACACCGTACCCTACAAATAAAAGTAATGTGGTAAATAATCATATAATGTAGCTTGAATATCGTGAACACTATTTCGGTTGTAGGGAATAATATTACTAGAATATTTCATGATAAAAATGTTGCTTTTATCATGCAAGCTATATTTTCATGCAAGCTATATTTATCTGACAATAGTAACCAAAGTCCCAGGGGTGAATGAGCAATTATTATTGGGCATGTGATTTTTCTGGCATTGATCCAGAACCCTTGGATCAATATCACAAACAAAGAGTGTGCCGTATAATTATTATTTATGGTTACAAGCTAAAGCTTTGAAAACAGAAAGCTGTAGGCCTATGTATGGCTGTATGCAACAAACAATAACAAGTGCACAAGTTTTACTGCGACATGGACATGATGCCTATAATTGGTAAGACGATTGTTTTGTTTGTTTATTTTTTAGTTGTTGCCGTTAGGCACTTGAAACTTGATTCTGAGTTTAGCGTCCACCGCCCGCGTTATGAATTTTGAGCCGCGTTTGAGATGTAAAATCTGAAAATAATTCATTATTTTGCAAATTACTACTAAACCACAAAGAAAATTTGTTCTGCAAAATTTTAAACCCCTTTTTTGTATTTGAACCCTTGAGAACTAAATAGATGAATCCATCTAAATATTTTAGCATTAAAAATATACAGGGTTTTGACACTTGCTCTATCCAATTATTTCAATTATACCTTTGGGATACCAGGGTAGACTAGAAGAGAAATCAACCTAGCCAAAATGTTTTTACCAGATGGACATTGTTGATGTTGTAAATAAGGCCTAATTCAACTAGGAAAGACCTAGTTTTGACAAATTGGTGCCAAAAATTATTACATAATGTTCTGCACGATTGTTATTTTTGTATGAGTCTATCATCCCCCCCATGTCCTAAAATGTATACGGAGAGGTTTACAAATTGGAGTGAAGAAGACTGGCATGGTATACTTCGGAATCATGACATTTAGTTTGTTTTGAAAAACAAAAAGCAAGATAATTATACTTTTATAAATGTTTATGTGTGTTTGTGACATTATATTGCGACTGGCGATACCCAATTAGAATGAACAAAAGCGCATAAGCATTGGTAAAAGGCCGCTGATAATGAAACCTTGAAAATAATGAATAATGAATAATGAAATAGTTGCCTCATTATGAGCTTAAAAAATGGGACGCTAAACTCAACATCAAGTTTCAATAGATTAGTGTTGTTTGTATTTTTAATCACGTATTAGGCCTACATATACCCCCAAAACAAGTGTTAATAGTGTCACGAACCCCTCACGGAAGTATCCTGCGCCTTCTCGAGCCACTTCCGCTCCTACCGGGACTCGAACCCACGATCTCGGGATTAAAAGGCGAGCGCACTAGCGTAGGCCCTATAGACCAAAGAGGACGTCCCCGTCAGGTCTATAACACTAACGCATTTAAATACCTCCGTGACATGCTCCCCCCCTCCTCGTAAGGCTCGTCCTTGCGCCTTACTTCCTCTACCTGGTCGTCCTTGATACAAGGAATACTCGGCCAGTCATTATTTGAACGCCTAACCCCGTTTGCCCCCCCCCCCCCCCTTTCGACCTGCCCAGGGGCGTAACCAGACCTGACCTTCCGGGGGGGGGGGGGCAAGATTGAAAAATTTCCCAATTTTTGACCAAAAGTTGTATTATTTATGTGCGCATCGCGAGCGGCTTGCCGCGAAGTGATAAACGGGTGGGGTCCAGGGGGTCAAGGGGGCGGAGCCCCTGAAGCTAATGGTTTTGGCATATTAGAAGCTAAAATCCAGTGTTCAGAGTACAAAATTTCACAATGAAAGTAGTATAGATCTTCTTCCCTCTTTCTTTCCCTTTTCTCTTCTCCTTCCCCTTTTCTCTTCTCCCTTCTCCTTTTTCTTCCCTCTTTTTTCTTTTCTTCTTTCCCCTTTCTCTTCTTCCCCTTTTTTCTCTTCTCCTTCCCCTTTTTTCTTCCCTCTTTTTCTCTCCTTCCCCCTTTTCCCCTTCCCAATTTTTTGCTCTTCTTCCCAGTTTTTTTGTGTCCGGGGGGGGGGGGCAGCTTGCCCCCCCGGCCCCCCACTGGTTACGCCACTGGACCTGCCAAAAATGCTTCCTCCCTCCCATTTGGCCTGCCAAAAATCTTTGCCCCCCACACAATTCACCACCCCGGGGTACACATAATTATTGCTCCACCCCTAACGGCCCAGCAAACACAACATGTTTTTAAACGTTTTGTGGATTATGAAGATTTTTCCCACTTTCAATATTTTTTTTTCTTTCTTTATAGATTGTTTTTAGATCATGGCGTGTTCGTCTTCTGTTCATATGCTTGTTGTACTTTCACTAATTTACTGTATCTTGAGCGCATCAACATTTGCATATCTCTACGTCTTCTACCAAAACAAAATCGCCACCTTATCTGATCAGTGTTTTAATGCCATAGAAGACAAGGAACCTACAATCATTGACACAAACATTGGATCCATCGAAGAATCCACGTCTACTCTAAGGCCACCTGTTTACAGGGAGATCCATGAGGCTGAAGATTCTAAATGTGTTTGCCCGCCAACAAAGAGATCGGTCATCGAGAACGGGGACGAAGGCAGGTTGAACAAAGGAGATCTCTCCGAGTCTGGAAGTGGAGATAAGAAACGTTCCCAAGAATCTTCATTTCTGAGATGTTGTACAGCAAATGACACGACGTTATACGAGGTATATAATTATAAAGGTTACTGTGGTGATGCATCCCTGATCATTAAGACCAGATCCATAATCATGTCCGGGGGGAGGGGCTCCTGAAAAATTGTCCTGGCACGCACATTTTGCAATTATTTTTTATTACAAATGAACAGACACCTTAAAAAGTTACATTATTTTATAAGTAGTCGAAATAGGTCAATACCCACTGAAAATCTAAATAATTGAAGATGACCTATTTTGTTGTGTTACTATTAATAATAAATTGTATTCTGATATACCGAATGGCCAAAAACATGAGTCTTATACTTGTTATTCTTTTATCATTTTAATCAACAGAATATAGTTAAGTGGACAAAACATTACCAAACTGAACCAGAAAACACCTCACAAGACAGCCACCTCCTTGCAGCTAGTTTAGTCGTTGGCAGTGATGATTTTGAAATAGGTAAGTAGCCTTACAATTACAAAAATAATTGCATCACTCGCTCATAAATCATAGGCAGTCCATTGCTTGTTTTCCGTTATTATTTGTTTGGTACTTTTAGCCACGCCGTTGGCGTAATAACTATTAAAGCAACTTTAAGCGTTTCACATTGTTGCCAGCTGATCATCTTTCTTCGATTTCTTCTTTAACCTGGATGCTCATTTATGGTTCCGTCCATCAGTTGTATTTTTGTACACAATATCACAAGCTAAATCTATGTGAAAGGGTCATTTCCCAAACACGTACACATGATATTATGAAATCGGGCGTTCCGCAGGGTCTGTCATTGGTCCCAGTTCATTTTTGCACATTCTAACACGGTCCGACGGCACTCCAATCCAGTACCATAATACGCTATGATGTAATGTTTCCTGCCTTTTGAACAGTCTATCCGAGTTGATGCAGCCTCTATACGCATTGTTCAAACTTGCCCAATGATTGGACAAGTTGTGTGGATGCAATTTTAAGAAACCTAAACTCTCACGTGCTTCTCTTCTAACTTCTATATTTATACAGAACAGGCCAGTCGAGATTCTGGAGTAATCCGGGGATGGGTAACCAGGAATGACAGGGAATCAGGCTACATTGAAGGGATTCAACTAGAAGATGAGAGTCTTGTCGTACCAAAAGATGGGTACTATTTGGTATATTCAAAGGTATGTTGATATAAGAGAGAATAGGCCTAGGGAAGGGAGTGTGCGAGAAAGATAAATTCGATTCGCCTTCTTTCCGTGTCTCATATACCCCCCTTTCTGGGTGCACACCTCCAATTCACTCCGTGCGCGATGTAATGAGTTCCAGTAACTAAATTTTTGATGTATTCAGGGCTTTTCTATGGACTTGTAATCACAAAGAGAAGCATGTTATATCTTAAATAAAGGTATGAGACCTATACATGAACTTGGATCCCATAAAACAACAACCGCGCATAACCCAATTTTTGAAAAAAGCAAGCCCTCGGATTGAAAAAATGGCCAGAAACGGGTTTCAGGGTAGAAACGGGTCGAAAATGGCAGCTGTTTACGCCCATATCTCGAAATTTAATCGAATGACAAGCGTATATTGAAACATACATTCAATTTTTATCGCTTTGCAATCGATTGATGGTATTTTATAATATTCAATTTCTTGCCAAAAAAATGGTCTGAAATCGCGCATAGTGCAGTCGTATATGTTCCAATGGGACGCTCTATGGTGGTGTGCACCCTTCGAGTGAATACTAGCGATTTGTAGCTGCGCCCAATGAAATGCGTACTGATGTCAATGCCACATCAGGATGGAAAATTGAATATCAAATTCGTTTTGATTAATTGAGCCATAATTGTTGCTAACTCAATCATGTCAATCATGTTTTGACCAATAGGTTGGCTTAAGAACATCGAGTGATGCTCATAGACCGCTTACTATTGGCCACAGCACGTCAGTAGGTAAGACAGTTTAAACAAATACATTTTTAAAGCTCCCAAATATAAAATACCAAAGATCCTAACATTACTTCTTTGTCCCATATTTTACGGGTGAGGAAGAACAGAATGTTTACTGACTTTCATCGGTGTCAAAGAAACTTTTTCGTCCCTAACAATAATAACAACTACCGTAAAACCCGTCTACAAGCGTATAGAGTGCTTCTGATGAAAGCTACATTAATCCAGGTGCTATTATGGAATTTGAGCAAACAAATTACAGATCCAAGCATATACAAACAAGTATTATTGTAAGACCAATCTATTGCATTGGCATATTTACGCATTAATCGTATTAATTAAGCTTTCATCAAAAACACTGTATATGCGTGTAGACGAGGTTTTACGGTATATTAGCACACTAGTTGCATCGAAATTTACAAGTTTATAGTTGGTTTAGAACGTTAACCAAGGAAAAAAATAACACCTCATCCTTCACCATGATTTAAACCTGTCCTCTTTTGGAGTTGGACTACGGAATCGCCTTTGCCACTCATCAAATCAGCGGCAAAATTTTTTAATTCAAATTTTAATGTATCACTTTATACAAAGTTTCATCTCGTCTCACTATTATTAGTTTGTGTATTTAATTTTTCCCCTAAAATCAAATGGCGCGCCCGTGATGGAAGACACAATTATAACTAGAGCTACTGTGGCTCACCAGCCACGAATATCAGCCGGTTTACGGTTTTATACTTCCCAAGTGTCAGGGATCATTTCCCGCAAGTTACAGCCTGAACGGACCTTTGACATCGGATGACCATTGCAGTTTCATACTTCCCAAGTGTCAGGGATCATTGTCTCCTAGTTACAGCCCAATCGAAGCAACTTTGGATTTGACCTAACCTTTGACCTCAGATGACCTTTGAGGTTTCATACTCCCAAAGGGCCGGGATTTTCCCCGAGTTACAGCCCAATCAGAGCAACTTTAAGTGTGACCTGACCTTTGACCGTAGATGACCTTTGGGGTTCCATACTGGCCCTAAGTGTCAGAAATCACCCCCCTCCCGAGTATAGGCCTGATCGCAGCAACTTTCATTATGACCTGACCCTTGAGCTTGTATGACCTTTACGGTATCATACTCCCCCAAGTGCCAGGGATTATTTTCTGCAAGTTACAGCCTGATCTGAGTAACTTCAAATTTGACCTGACCTTTGATCTCGGACGACCTTTGCGGTTTCATACTCTGAAATCTTGGGGATCATATCCCCCAAATTACAGCTCAATCATAGCAACTTTACATTTGACCTAACTTTTGACCTCGATGACCCTTGCGGTTTCATACGATACTCTTCAAGTGTCACGAATCATTTTTCCAGACTTGCATTTCAATCGGAGCAACTTTACATTTGACCTCAGTTGACCTTTACGGTTTCATACTCCCCATGTGTCAGAGATCATTTTCTGCAGGTTACGCCTCGATCAGACAACTTTTAATTTGACATGACCTTTGACCTTGGATAACCTTTGCGGTTTAGTACTCCTGAAGTGACAGGGATCATTTTCCTGAGTTGTAGCCCAATCGGAGCAACTTCAAATTTGACCTGACATTTGACCTCAGATGACCTTTTGCAGTTTTATACTCCCCATGCTAGTGGTTGTTTTCCACGAGTTACAGGCCGATCGGAGCAACTTTAAATTTGACCTGACCTTTGACCTCGGTTGACCTTGGCATTTTCATACTCCCCAAGTGCCGGGGATTGTTTTCCTGAGTAACAGTCGTATTGGATCAACTTTAACATTTGACATTTGACCTTGGATGAGCTAGATGAATTTTTCATGATCCCCTCATATCAAGGGTTATGGTATTTGTACTAAGCCCAATCAGATATACTTCAAGTTCCCACCCCCCCCACGTATTCACCATTATTGCAACATTAGTAGAAACTATAATAGCATTTACCACACAGCCTTAGTGTGTATGTATTGATTTTCATAAATGCATCATGGGAAGGCATAATTTCCTGTGATCTAAATACTAGTAAAGTAACCACAAAATAGGCTGTTCCAGTTGAAATTATACACCCTCCGGAAGGCATGACCTTAATCTCCCACAAATGGAGTGTGGATATCAAATGGGCCTTCCTGAATGAGTGACACCATTTATAATATTCACCCTGTGTGAAAAGTATTAAAATTGCACGTTTATGTTGTACTCATGTTTAGTAAATAAATTATTTAATCATTATTCAGATCCATTTGACTAATTTTGTTGCTCTCTTCCCTTTTTACTCAACTTTGAGTATTTTAACACTTTTTTTTTTTTTTTTATGTCTCCTTAAATGCCCGTGCCCTCAAGTTGCGCATTATGCTTAGGCTTAAAATTGTGAGGCCTGGGGTTCAATTCAACTGAGTCCCGAATTTCTCTTATTAGATTTATATATTTACACGAGCATCATAAAGTTATAATTTTATCAGATATAGAATTACTTTAATACTTTAATGTTTTGTGGTTATTTCACCCGTTCATATAGCATCTTGTTATTTAGTTAATTATTAACTAATAACTATCGAACGTTTACTTGTTTCTGTTGGACTTATCGGTCTGAATTGTTTTATATATTCGCCGTTGAAAGTTCACGTGCCCACTCTATTTGTTTAAAGGGGGGCATTTCGTGTGAGCCTTAGCCCCATCCCAACTTTTTCTAGTTTTTCTCAAAAACGTTGCAATTAAAGTACCTCTCATGTTTTAGTGCAAAAAGAAATTCCTGTAGATTCATTCGCTCAGCAGAAACATCGCCAAATCTGTATTTATATTCTAAACCTGAACGACATTACACAGTCAATTACGCAAAATTGGAATCAACTGGCATCACAGATATTGGGCTATTCCAGAAAAAGATGCACACCCCTAAAGAGGAGTTCGGATTTACGGACAAGTTGTCCAGTCGTGACTGCTGGAAAAATTAAAGTGTCAAAAGACAAACAAATCCGACAGAAAAAAATTTCAAATCAGAAATCCTCAATTTGAGAGCGCATTTGGGATATTTCCATGATTTTCCTTCATTTAATTGGATTTCCAAGCTTTTTCAAGTGACATTGGCAACTGGAATTCCAGTCGTTTTCAGAAAGCAGACTTGGAAATCCGGACATTTCTTTGATCATGTTAATTGAAAATGTAATCCTCTATATAGGGTTTGCACTTATTTTTCTGGAATAGCCCATTTGGGAATAAACTTCTTTCATGGATATCTACTCAAACATACAAAAGAGGATGTTAGAAACACAAAAGACTCCTTTAGTTAAAAGTTTACTGGGTTATTGTCCCGGTCAATAAAAAACATTGTCACCTGGAATCTAGTTTATCATTAACTACTCGTTTCTAATTTCGTATACGTTATCGGTGATAACATGGATTACTTGACGTTTAATCAGACTTGTCCCGTATAACCTCTGTAGTTTTATTTCCTTTACAATCACTTAATATCGTTTGTTTTGATCAACTACTTGTTGTAAGGTTTACTGGGTTATAGTTGTATTCCCTGTTAATAAAATGTCGTTACTTTTAATCTATAGTTAATTGTTAACTATTTGTTTCTGTTGTTCTTATATACGTGAAAAATTCCAGTACTTTAATCTTAACTGATAATTTTACCTGAGTTTACTCATAGAATATGACTGTATATGCTTATAAAACATTGCAAGTACGTCGCTTCTCTGCCTTTTGGCTAAGATCGTGTGTAGTATCTGTTCTTTTCAGCTTAATATCTGAAACGTCCTCATTGAGAACTTGTATATTAAACTGATTTTTGAACTTGGGCCACGGAATAGGAGCTTGCTCGTCCTGGCCACGGGCTGGCCAGTGGTATTGCAATACCTCCAGGATCGGCCCACTAAAAATAATAATAATAAAATAAAATAATGCCAGTACTATTTTTTTTTTTTTTTTTCACACAGGTTCAGAAGACAGACCAGAAGATCAAAACCTGATGCACAGCGAAAAGCTACACTCATGTAGTGAATCAGGGGGTACATACTCCAGTTTCCATTCAGGTATATTCAAATTATTCCAAGACGACCGAATTTATGTCAAAGTCGATATCCTAGTAATATTCGAGTAACTCTTGTTCCTGATTCTAGCTCATTTGGAATGTACCTCTTTAGTCCAGGTTAAAATATTTACTATATTTTTTGGAAATAAAGGTATACCATTATCATCAAGTGTGTTTTTGCCCAAGGGTGATTTTGAGGGAGCCGACCCCCGAAGTGGGGTCACTCACTACTTGACTTGCAACGCACCCGTGTCCAAGGAAAACGTCTAAAAGGGTATGTTTTTCACCACACAGCGGCGTCGACGTCTTTTGAAAAAGGGTACATTTTCAGAAGGCATCGCCATTTTTCAGCCGAATCCTTAGACGTTTAGGGTTAGTAATATTATTGTTTGAATGAGTTTGCACTAATTTGATAAAAATCACCACTTTTTAATTGATTCTTGTTACCTTTTTGCATGTTTTCTTCAGTATCTATGTCGGCAACATCAAAAATACACCTTGAGTATCAAATTAGCTCATTTCCCTGTTTACGCCATTTAGGGTATCAATATAGATATTTCAAGTTGATGCCTTTAGGATATGGTTTTTGCATGTGCTACGCCATTTAGGGTAGGATTTTGCATGTGTTTCGCCTTTAAGGGGTGCAATTTGGTTATGTGAAAATTCGCCATTAAGGGTGCATTTCAGCGGTGTTCGGACGCGGGTGGGGGGCACTTTTGCATGAGAGTGACGCCCGGGCCGACCCCCGGTTTTATTATCAATCCGCTTTGAAAATTTCTGAGACTCACGTCCTGCTCAGCACCACGACCAGTGGCGGCCAGGATTTTTTTTTTCTGGGGGGGCAAGGTGAATTTCAGGGGCATAATCAACAAACTTTGCGCAAAATTGCCGCAAAATGGAACTTTTCGTATTTTTGAGTTTTACTTAGATTTCCATGATCCCCCCGTGGCGCCGCCATTGACCACAACAAAATTATTTAAATCACAGTGACAGACTTAACTACTAACCAGAGTATTGATATCAAACACTTGTTAAAAATCGGCAAAACCGTGTCTTTTTTTGTGATTTTCTAAAAAGCTGTTATTTTACACCAAATCTGAGCTTATATAGTCAACTCCTTTAATACTTTCCATCCAAAATACATTAATTTTGTATATCGCGCGTGAATAATTAAGAAATTACGACACTTTTACTAGGTATAAATGCAATTTTTGCTTTTAATTATTTTTACTTTTCAAAAAGCCCGGGTTCAAAAGTATTTGAACCTTTTTATTATATACTCAGGTATTAATTACGTGAACGTAAATTTTCCGTTGCATTTTTAAAATATACTTAAAATTGTATTTAATAGCAAAGTTGTATATAGTTTTTGATTATATAACTGTGACGTACATATCTATAGTCAAATACATGTACTAGTATGTCGTGGTGCTACTGGCTACAACAATGATATTTGCATGGCATCGCCATGACTAGTCTCAACATAATCATAATAATATGTAATGTATTTTGCTTGACAGTGATACCAATTGGAATCCACGAAGCTACAAACTACACTGCCATTAAGAGACATTTTATATATTTTTTTGATAAGAACAGTACTTTTAAGCAATCTGGCTGCTCAAGTTGAAGTTGTTTTCCAAGTATTATTATGTACCATGACAGATAATAAAATTCCCTTTAAACGGAATGGTCGCAATAGCCTATAATTCCCTTTAGAGGTAGGGTTAGACTACTTTGCAATAATCATTCACAAATCAGAGTTCTGTCTTTGTATTTAGCCTACTGTACGTAAACATATTTTATGTAAAAGTCCCGCTACTCAGATTTTTTCTGACTAGCGGGCTGTATCCAACCCTAACCATTTAACTCTAACCCTTATCCCATCCCTAACCATAACCATAACCCTAACCCTTCAAAGGGCTAGTTAATTAGAAGGCCCGATACTCAGAAAATACCAACCTAGGAAAAAATATTTTCTGAGTGGCGGGCCTTCTGATTAACGGGTCTTCTGTGTGACGGACTGACGGTTGCTCCATGAGGGTATCCGAGATCTATGTTACCCTCCTTTTGCACACAATTCAACGGGTATTAAATAAATGATAAGCAAAGAACATTGTAAATAAATGTATAGAAAAAGATTCAATAAAAGAGATGTAACAAATACATTATTGTAATATATTAATAACAAATATCTATAAAGCAGGAAATCAAAACAGAAAATGTATGAGTAAAAATTACTTTGATAATAGTAATATACGCCACAGTGTACTTGTTATTATGTTTATGGATAGATGCACAGGTGAATCATGTCAACAGTTAAATTTAAAAGGCCATGTACTGACATTTTATTTGTTACCAATTACTTAAAATGATTGATAACAGTAGTTTATTCCTGGGGTTTATTATCATCATGCACAGTGTGTATTGCGATTACAATACGTAGTAAACAGAGTTGGGTTTTCAGGGAATTTCCTCATAATCAATTACGTTGATCGATACGATGTTAGAGGAGGGTTTCCACTTTGCGCGGGCTTTTTGTACAACAACAAAACATTGGCTTGGGAAGATTTTCTTGAGTCCCCAAGCACGCCGGTTCCTAAGTTTATGAAAAAATATTATGAATAATCTATTCATACTATTCTTTCTTATTTATTATTTT